>NC_067150.1:1833333-2138888 GCF_903995435.1 Acomys russatus | reverse complement strand
GTGTAATTCAGAACATGAATTCAGATCAAAAGCCAAATGTTCTCTGATAAGAAATGTACAAATTTGAAATCTCACAAGGTGTTTCCAGAAAGCGAATGGATTTTTAAATTTCTATTAAATAGAAAAGAATTGCAGAGGAATATTTCTAAACATCACAAAAACATACAAAGAGGAATTATAAGGTAGTTTAATGCACCTGTCACTGTTGAATTCTAGGACAATTTGTACATTGAAGCAACTTTGATAGTAATTAATTAAAATAGGACCTGCAAGCTCATACTGCTATTAAAATTAATAAATGGTGAAGAAAAATATATTTCTAATAGTGGAAAATTAAGAATCCTAGCATCAATAACAGGAAAACATAAATGAATGGTAAAAGTATTGAGAACAGGATATATATGGGGTATAAAATGATTCCTGCAACATGCTTAATATAAATTTGTAAAAAGTTAGGCTTTGCTATAAAAACATCATAGAAGACATAGGGAGCAATGTGAGTATTGCAGGTGTCTGTATACTCCAGCATTAATTGCCTTTGATGCCTTAACTGCAAGTGCTGTCACTTTGGTTACGTTTATACAAAACTCTCTGTGTTTTGTATAGTGAGGAAACAAGAGACAGTCTCAAGCCCAGTAATGCTAGGCAAAATAAATTTTGTTCTTCAAATGAAAAAAAAAATCCAAGTGACTGGTTCTCATTTAAGAGCACATATATAGTCAATAAAATAAAGTAATTGCTCTTATGAATGTTATATAATTAAATAAAAGCAATCTAAGACTTTTGTTGGCATAGTAACAGCCTCACACTAAATTCATGTCCATTTATTTCTAGATGATGATTAAATAAAATAACCATCCTTTTGAAGATTAAACACTGAAGTGTTCAGGACAAAGGAGAAATAATAAGCATAATTCAGTGTCAATTTAAAATGAGATTTTTTTTCTCTAAAAATATTCCATGTGTTTGTCTATGTATTTGTATGTCTGAAATCCTGATAAGTCCTATGGGGTGCCTGGGCAGCATTCATCTTATAGCCCTCTCCACCTACTACTGATCTGCTTGACCCACCTGGGACACAGACAGCAGAAGTAAGCTGTGTGCAATACCCAACCCCCATCATCCTCCATTCTAAGGTGGCCTGTGTCAGACTGAGCAACATAGAGCTTAGAACACTCTTTACCTACTCCTGATCTGCCTGATCTACCTGGGACAAAGACAACAGAGGTGAGCTGTACTCAGGCTCTGATCCTCATAGTCCACTATCCCTAAGAGGCCTCTGGGGGACCCAAGCAACATTGGCTTAGACCCTGCTTCACATATTCCCAAACTGCCTGACCATTGGGAACCTCCAGGCCTGCTAACACTAGAGACAACCAGGTAGCTAGAGTTCAGCATAAGAAGACAAGCAGCAAAACCCAGGGCCATATGACACCAGTGGAAACCAGCTAGCTATGGAGATACCATAACACCTGGAGCATAAGAAATTCTTCTTAAACCTAAGGTCATGAAAATGATATAATCCTTAAAGGCAGAAACCAAATCCCTCAAAGGTATATAGGAGAATCAAATCAAATAGGTGAAGGACTTGAGTCAAACTTTTAAAGAAATACAGGAAAACTAGTTCAAACAGGAAAAGGAAATAAATAAAACTGTTTAATACTTAAATTTTGAAGTAGGATCAATAAGAAAAACACAACCTGAGGCAATCCCTGAGGTAGAAAAACTGTTAAAGGGAATGAGAACTATAAGCACATCTATCAACAATAGAATACAAGAGATGGAAGAGAGAATCCCAGTTGTAAAGGATACAATTGAAGAAACTGATACATCATTCAAAGCAAATGATAAACTTACCAAGTTCCAGCCAAAAAAATATACAAAAAGAACCAAGATAAAAATAATAGAAAGAGAAGAAGACTCCCAGCTCCAAGGCCCAGAAATATTTTCAACAAAATCATAGAAGAAACCTTGCCCAACATAAAGAAAGAGATGCCTATAAATATACAAGAGACTTAAAGAACACAAAATGGACCGGACAAGAAAAAAAAAATCCTCTCACCACATAATAATGAAAACACTAAATGTACAGAACAGAGAAAAATATTTAAAGCTGCAAAGGATTTCTTATTCCAATCCACTGGACAACCAGTCTATTTCTATGCCTCAGAGACCTAAAGAATATGGCATATAAAGATTTTTAAATGATTTTTAAGGATCCTTTGGTAATAAGATGGGTTAACTTCTGGCAAAACCTAGCCTATGCCAGAGAAGACGATAAGCATCAAAGAACCTCCTTATAGAAATGGCTTCAAATGTGGCAAACAAACCTCTGGACAAAATGTCCTAGTTTCTACCACAGACAGCATTTTGACTAAAAATGGGCAAGCTGGGATGCAGGCAGAATTGACAGTCAAATTCTGCCAAGACAGGGTAAGAAAGTCTTCAATAGTTCCTGATTCACAAATATATCTGCCAGATATAATGAGCCAGAAGGCTGAAGATGATGCTTCACAGCATTATAGAGTGTTTTGGGTGACTGTCTAGGTGTGGTCTCTTGTCTGCAGGTAGAGAAGGTACTCCCTTCTGATAAGCTTCCAGCTTGGACATAGGTGAGCATAACCCTGTGCTGATAACAACCCACCAGACCCAAATGTGTTAAAAAGCTAGTTCCTTGCAGGCTCTAACCCACACAAAAGGCGTCAAAAGCTGGCTCTTCGGAAAAAAAAAAATATCAAAGGTTCCCTGAAGACCAGCCCCAGGAAGTGTCCTGGGAGTGTCTCCAGTACACTTAGTTTAAAAACCCAGAGGCTGGAAGGTTTGGGAGCACACTCCCCATTACTCGCCCTCTCCTCCCTCTCCCCCCATAGTTCTCTCTCCTTGTTTTTCTTTTATCATTAAGCTTACTGAATTAAAATCTAGTCCTTTGAATCTTGACTGTCTTTAATTTAATCAAGTTCAGTCTGGCTTTTCACATGTCAAAGGCTCCCTTCCTCCTTTGGAAGGGACGCATTTCTATTGTCTCAACCCTAGCTGAGCTTGGCAGCCCTGAGCTCCCTCTCTGTCCAGAAATACTTCTTAGTAACTGGATCTCAGGGCAGAAGAGTCTTCTTCAGGTAGCCTCCAGAAGGCTGAAGAAAACTCTGTGATCAGATTCACAGCCCAGCCTATCAGAGAAAGGAACCCACATCTAGGCAATGAACTGTATCTGTCACTTTTGCAGTTTGAAATCTTCTGACTTGTACTTCCTGTTTACTCAGGTAGTCAATTTTCTTCTTTCTAAAGTCTCTGATGGAGTTTAAGACTAGATAGTTTAGTTTTACAATTAATCTTAGTTGTTTAAAGGTTAAGTTGTTTTTAGGGCTGGATAGATGTTTTTAGGTTGATGGCGATGACATATGATAGATACTGATTTACAACCAGAAGAGGCTGGGAAGACATATAACACACAATAAGAACCATAGATGTCAGCCCCAACTACTATACCTGAAAAATTTTAGTCACTATAGATGGAGAACACAAGATGTTACATGGCAAAAAATTTAAACAGTACCTATCCACAAATCTAGTGGTACACAAGATACAAGAAGGAAAATTCTGACCCAAAGAGGCAAACTACATCCAGGAAAACATAGGAACACAGGACATAAATAACCCCACATCAACAAAACCAAAAGAAGGGACACGCACGTGCGCGTGCACTCTCTCTCTCTCTCTCTCTCTCTCCTCTCCTCTCTCCCTCCTCTCCTCTCCTCTCTCTCTCTCTCATCTCTCTCTCCTCGCTCTCTCTCCTCTCTGTCCTCATCGACTCTCCTCTCTCTCTCTCTGCTTTCGGCAAAACAAAAGGAGTTAACAACCACTGGCCATTAATGTCTGTCATCATCAATAGCCTAAACTCCCAAATAAAAAGACACAGGCTAACAGAATGGATATGAAAACAGGACCCATCATTCTGCTGCATACAAGAAACCCAACTCAGCCATAAAGATTGACATCACCTCAGTAAAGGAATGAAAAAAGTTTTCCAAGCAAATAGACCTAAGAAATAAGCTTGAGTAGTCATTCTTGTATCTAATAAAATAGACTTTCAATGAAAAGAGATAGAGAAGGGCACTTAATACTCATAAAAGGAAAAATACTCCAAGATGACATTTCAATCCTAAACATCTATGCCCGAAATGCAGATGTACTTACATTTGTAAAAGAAACATTAATAAAGATTAAATCATGCAGCAAACTCCTCACATTAATAGTGGAACACTTCAACAAATAAACAGATCATCAACACAGAAACCGAACTAACAATGCCATGAATTAAATGGACCTAACCAATATCTATAGAAATTTTCACCCAAACACAAAAAAATGTACATTATTCTCAGAACACTAAGGAACCTTCTCCAAAAGTGACCATATATTCAGTCACAAAGCAAGCTGCAACAGATACAAGAAGAGAGAGATAACCTCTTTATTCTTATCATACCACCATGGACTAAAGATGGAACACAACAACACAAACAACAGATATTTGCTCAACTATGTTCATAGGTGATTTATTCGTGATAGCTAGAAACTGGAAACAACCCAAATGTCACTTAACCGAAGAAGGTATAAAACAACTGTGGTAAATTTATACAATGGAATACTACTCCATTATTAAAGCCAAGGAAATCATGCAAATTTCAGGCAAATGGATGGAAATAGAGTACACATAGTATGTACTCACATATAAATGGGTTGTAGGCATATAGTACAGGATAAACATACTACAATGCACAGGCACAAAGAAGCTAAGTAATATGGAGGAGCCAAGGGAGGATGTTCCAGTCTAACTCAGACGTTGAAATAAAATAGACAGTAGAAATGGATAAGAGAGGGAGCACAGAAAGAAATAAAAGTAGGTATCAGATCTGGAAAGAGAAGGGCAGTAGGAAAGAGGGCTTGCACAGAGAAGAGAAACTTTGGGTAGGTGCTTCTCTGGGACAACTTGGAGATCTATGACAGTGTTGGCTCCTGGGAGGTTATGAGGGTGACTTTAGCTGTGACTATCAGTAACATGGGTCATGGATCCTAAAGAGACCACCCTCTAACTAAAAATGACTCCTCGTGGAAGGAGTAGAATACTAACCCACCCAGAAAAACTTTGACACAAAATTTATCCTACCTACAATATATGCAGGGACAAAAATAATGCAGAGATTGAGTAAATGTCCAATTAATGTCTGGCCCAACATGAGACCTACGCGATTGGAGACAGACAACCCCTGGCACTATTAAGGATATTCTGCTATGCTTCCAAATGGGAGCCTATCATAGCTGTCCTCTGAGTGGCTCCACCCAGCAGTTTATGAAAGCAGATGCAGAGAGCCACAGCCAAACATTGGGCTAAGCACAAAGTCTTGTGGAAGAGAGGGGGAGGGGGCAGGAGAAAGACTTAGAGTAGACAGGAGCTCCACAAGAAGTCCAACAGAGCCAACTACCTAAGACCCAGGGTGGCCTGTGGAGACTCAAGCTCCAATCAAGGACCCTGCATAGGCTGGACCTATGTAACTGAAGTGCAGCTTGGTCCTCTTATGGGTCTGTCACTAAGTGGAATGGTGGATGACACTGTTATTGACTCTGTACCCTTTTTTTTTTTTTTTTTTTTTTTGGATTACTTTCCCATGACAGGGTTAATTTGCTATTGCCACAGGCAAGGAGGATGTGCTCAGTCCTGATGCAAATTGATATGCTGGGGTCAGGCTACGGTAGAGGTCTCATTTTTTCTAAGGAGTAGGCAAGAAGGGATCTGAGGAAGAGGGAGGGAGGGTGGGGCCAGAAGGAGAGGAGGGAGATATGAGAGGGATTTAATAATTAATAAAATAAAATAATTAAAAAGAACGTGTGTTATTTTCATACACAAAATGAACTTTGACAGAATTTCTGCTTTCTTTGTGAGTCAGCATAGACCTTTGAGTCTCTCTTCTGGGTGTGCAGTTGGTATACACAAAGCCCTCAGGAGAATGAATTCCTAACATCACTGAGTCTGCTGACTGCATTATTCTTGGTTCACTGAATGGAATGAAGCAGTGAGATCTGGACCTCAGAAAAGTCAATAATGGAAGCCACTGTCTTAAGAATTGTCTGTCTGAAAATTGACTGTCAGTATACAAATTGAGGCTGTAGCAACGTTCATCCCAGTTTAAAGTAGGAGATGCCATGAACATGGTTGAGCAAAGTTTCTTGTTGTGTGCTGGAGCATCTTCTGGGTATATTCCAAGGAGTAGAACCATGTTCATAGCAGCCTTATTCATAATAGCCAGAACATGGAAACAGCCTAAGTGTCCCTCAGTAGAAGAGTGGATAAAGAAACTGTGATACATATACACTATGGAATACTACTCAGCTATTAAAAACAAGGAATTCCCGAAATTTGTGGATAAATGGATTGAGCTAGAAATGATCATAATGAGTGAGTTAACTCAGAAGCAGAAAGAATCAAATGGTATATACTCACTTATATCTGCATACTAGCCCAAGGGGCATGTCCCATGAAAGCCTTCACTTACCAGGAAACTGGGACAGAGGGGAGGGCATCCTATTGGGACTCTAAATGAAAGACGCATGGGAGAATAGCAAAATAAAAGGATACAGAGGGTCCTAGAAATCTACAAGTAGAACAATATGATAGGCAGATTTGGGCCCAGGGGTCCCACTCAAACTAAGGCACCAGCCAAGGACAATACAGGAGGTAAACTTTAAACCCCTTCCCAGATCTAGCCAATGGTCAGAATATTCTCCACAGTTGAGTGGAGAGTGTGATATGACTTTCTCATGTACTATGGTGCCTCACATTTGACCATGTCCCCTGGAGGGGGAGACCTGGTGGCACTCAGAGGAAGGACAGCAGGTAGCCAAGAAGAGACTTGATACCCTATGAGAATATATAAAGAGAGGTAATCCCCCTCAGGAACAGTCATAGGGGAGGGGAATAATGGGAAAATGGGGGGGGAGGAATGGGAGGATACAAGGGATGGGATAAACATTGAGATGTAACAAGAAGAAATTAATAAAAGAAAAAAAGTAGGCGATGCCTTTCAGGAGACTAAAGGAACACAGGCTTAGAGCACAGGCCAGTCACTGTGGCTATTATCAGTGACAAGATACACAGCAGACACAGATATTGCCAAAGAGGACTGATTTTTTTAAAAGTATGTACTTAATAGCCATGAACTATAAAATATAATTCTCTCAGCCTTCCCTCATCAGTGAAGCCTGTAGAGCAATGTTCCCATCAATCCTATCAGCCAATTACTAAATAATACTAATAACAATCTTTGTTAGCACCAGGAGAAAAGGAAGAAGAAGAGAATAGAAGTGTAACTCCTGTCAGAGATGGGGCCTAGGACCACAGAGGAGTAAAGGCATAACCAAACACCTTCTGACACCTCAAAAATCCTTTCAACACTCAGTAATGACCAATGATGATCTCATCTATTTTATACACATCAAGACACTATCATCAATCCCTAAATATATGGAAGTCCCATTATGAGATTTCTCTTCAAGGGAACAGCATTAGTCTTAAAGTCAGATTGATGCTGACCCTTATGAATTAGTTAATTAGAAATAATTAGTAAATTATTTTCCTTCTGTAGATACTAGCAATATATTTTAACATTTACCTACATATGCTCACAAAATAATCATCTATGTTGCCTGCATTCATAAACAGATACTTCATGACAGTCCACCTGAATATGAGCAGACTCATTACAGAGAGTGTGAGTCAACCTGCTCACATGTTTTCCGATGTTCCACCAAGCATCTCATGAGAAAGACAAAGACAAATAGGTCAACTGAAACATGATTCAGAAGTCTCATTACTAACCAATTTCTGTTTCTGTAAATTGATATTTTCTGGGTATTTTGTCATATTTTTATTCTGTGTCCTGCCCTTGTACTTAGCTCCAATTCTCCATTTTTGTCAGTCAATAACAGCAGTCTTGCTCCAACGAGACAAGAAGCTTGTGTGCTTTTCATTGTTTCAAAGAAATAAATATCGTATTTTCTCGAAGGAAAGAGTATAAGAAGAAATACATTTATATAGTCTTTTATTTAATAATTACTACCAAAAATACAGACCCTTTAAAATATACATTTTAAAAATATTATTTAATATTATCTTTCAAACAATAAAATTTAGCTATATTTTATTACTTATTTAACAAATATCTGTTACATTTTGTAAATGTTTGTCCTAAAGCTTCTAATAGAAACAAAATATTCATGACTTTAGTCCAGGACTTAAGGATTTCTATGTGGTATGCTTGGAAATCTTTTACTTAATCAGTAATTGACAAAGAACTATTCCTAGATTTAGGGAAAAAACTTTGACAGCAACAGTTTTCAAGTAGACAGGAACATTGTTAGACAGGTAGCTTGCAAATCCTATAATTAGACTATGCATAAGGTGATGGAAAACACGGGGTTAAAATCTTAATTACACAAGTGAGAGGACAAAGGCATGATCTGAAAAGCAGATTCTGTATGGAGTATATTCAAACGCTAAATGTGAAAATTAAACATTAAAAGGTTATAGAAAACTATTATGCAAGCTGACATAATACATGTGAGAAGCTGGATCTTAGAGTACGTATTTACCATATCCTAAAATTGTTTATGAGTGAATGTACACATAAGTCTTCAGAGGGGGCTATGTGATGCAAAGAAAGATATCTTCTACTCAAGAAACCCTAACTGGGTGATATCTATTATCATGGTAATATTGAAACTCTTACTTTTAACAACAGTTTTAGGAGAACTTGCTTCTCAGACATGACTTCATCAGGAGCCACACTAAAATATAACAACAATAACACAAATACATCAAATTTATTGAGTAACCTACTATGAAAAATAGCTCTTATCTTGGCATCTAAAATGGATATGCGAATACCATACAATGTTTTATGCACTTTTACTCAAAGTAAATTTTGAAAGTTTGTAGCAAATGGTACTGAACAAATTTAGTGGGTATATTTCCAGCATTTGCTCATATCTTTTTGTTGTGGCAGGAAAGAGTTTATTTGGCTTATACTCCAATATCACAGTTCATCATCAAAGGAAGTAAGCACAGGAACTCAACAAGAGAAGAACCTGGAGGCAGGAGTTGATGCAGAGACCATGGAGTGCTTAGTGGCATGCTTCCCCTGGCTTCCTCAGTCTGTTTTCTTTCTTTTTTTCATTGATTTCTTTTTTATTAATTTATTCAGATTACATCTAAACTGTTATCCCATCCCTCCCTCTTTCATGCTATTCACCTCCCCTAGGTCTGTGACAGAAGGGAACCACCTCCTCCACCATATGGTCACAGCCAATGCCTGCTATATGTTTGCAATTCTCAAAATGGTCAAAATTTGTATTGTATTGTAGCTATCATAACTGATTTCTGAGGAGTGAACTTTACTGTTATTATTGTCATTTTGGGGGTAAAACAATGACCTTATTTTAAAAAGTGGTAAATATTAAAATTGTTGCATAAGTTCAGGCTCCTCGACCGTTAACCTACATATCTGTGCCCATATCCTTAGATCTCCTAAATCCATAAGACCTTCAAATAGTGAACTGGGTCAGATAATAATCCTACATAGGCCTGTAATTATCCAATTTAAAAGAAGAATCCTATGCTTATCTTAAAAGCAGTTAAGCTTTTGGGTAAATAAGACACTCAACTCCACATCGAGGCTTCTGGAAATGAACAGTTACACTGTAATATGTATGAACATTCTAACAGGAAATTAAAGTTGCTATTACAGTGAATGAATGATGAATAAAATGAAATAGTATTATTGAATATTTGAAGAATGTGTTCTTCATCTGAATTGAAGATGAAATAAGTCATAGCATCCCCTTAGGCTAAACTCCTGCACAGATCAAGAGTGTAGAGGTTGTCATATGAATGTTGCAAGAAGTGAAATGGTCAAAGCACAAAAGATTAAAATTGGAAAAAGTTTGTTGATGAAGCTGAATAAAAGAAGTCATCTCTGCAACATGAGAGTACAGCTTAAGGACGACATGTGACAGAAGAGCTATCCTGAGCTTCTGCAAGTATCTATCTACCATAAATGAATGAAGGTAGCTACAGAAATTAACAGATTTTCACTGTAGAGAAACCATCCTTGTGTTTAAAGAAGATGCCATCTGAGAATTTCACAGCTAAGGAAAAGAAATACTGCCTGAACTTATGGGGTGCTACAGTTCTTGCTTATTGTTTAACCCAATGTCCCCTTGTAATTCTCAAAATCCTAAAGGCAACTTTATGTGGCATTTTAAAAGTACTCTTTACAATTTTATTAAATATGGACTTTTTTACTGTCGTTTTTTTTGCATTTTTTATTTTCTTTTTTTACATATACATTTTTGTTATTACACATACACACATATATAATAAATGGCCTAGAGCAAGAAAAAACAAGAAACAATCAGAAATTATATAAATGGTACATTCATCATGTTTTGGGCATTTGTAATTGGCAACCTTAATAAAAACATCTTTCCTGTCTTGGTGTGTCTAAATTTCTGACTGTAAATCAACATCTATCATCTCATCTCTACAACTTAAAACATCTATCTAGACCAAAAATTGCCTTAACCTCTAAACAACTAAGCTTAATTGTAAAATTAAACTAGCTGATTTTTAACCCCGTAAGAGACTTTAGAAGGAATAAAATTAATTACCTGAATACATAGAAGTTTCACACTAACAGCTTCTAAAATGTGAAAATGACAGAGGAAGTTTGCTGCCTGATCAGAAACACAAAACTCTCTATAACATTGGAGCACAATCTTCTGCCTTCTGGCCCAAAATATCTGAGAGATATATCTTTTAATCAGGAACTATTGAGGACTTGCTTACCCTGTGTTGGCAGAGTTTGGCTGTCGACTCTGCCTGCATCCAAGCTTGTGCATTTTTAGGCAGAATTCTGACTGTTGCAGAAACAAGGACATTTTGCCCAGTGGCTGTTTGCCACATTTGAAGCCATCTCTATAAGGAGGTTCATTGATGCTCACAATCTTCTTTGACATAGGCTGGGTGTTGCCAGGAGTTAACCTGTCTTATTGAAATCTGGACTTTCTGTGTTCAATGAATTGATTAATGAAGCCTGAATGATGGTATATATTTTTACTACAGTATTTGCTCAAAATATCTTCTCTTGTTGTAAGATTTTTAAGTCACAAAATTGTTACTGCTTGTCAAAAAGATCCTTGGTCACATAATAATTGTCATGTTTAATGAGAGTTAACATTGATCTCATGCCTTGGAGTACAACAGCCATTCTCTGGCACTTGGATCAAGGAGTAATTCTGATATTTAAAACTTATTTGGCAAATTTAGTTTATTAGGCTATACCTGAGATAACTAGAAATTCTTGCATTACATTTGAGAAAGGCAGACAGCTCTTCCTGGAATGAAGTCTTCATCTTAGTTGCCTTTAGGAACATTTGTGACTAAAGAGAGGAGTGTTTTGGAAGATGTCAATTCTTACTTTCATGAGTAACTTTGGGTTAATTCATGACTTCACTGGGATGGAGAAGTAACTGCAGACATGGTAGAAGTAGCCAACAAATTGTAAAGAGGAATTCAGCCTGAAGAAGTGGCTGCATATGAGGAGTGGCTTCCTAGCAAAGGAGGTCGCACATTCATATGGAATATGTTTACAGTGGAGATGCTGATGACAATGTAGAGAAAAGAACAGAGGATTCAAAACATCCCCAAAATGTAACTGATAAGGCAGAAAGAGAATATTAGCAGGTGGGAGTGGAAATTTGAAGGAAGTTGTACTTCAGAAAAAAATGCTTTCAAACAACATTTCATGGTACTGTGTGTGTGTGTGTGTGTGTGTGTGTGTCTGCTTGTGTGTGTGCATGCGTGCGTGTGTGTGTGAAATGAGACATAGTCAATACAAACATCTAAGAAGTTGTTACAAGCACACTAATCCTTAACAGCTTCACCATTGGATGTATTTGGGTTGAAATCCATTTCTGTTATTTACTAACTGAGTAACTAGTAAATAACAGTTATTATTTAAGCTCTCAAAAAATCACTATAAGAGGCTGTGTGTGTGCTCAAGGTAATGTAGAAAATTATATTTTAGTGTGATAAATAAATTTAAAATTTTATTTGTAGACTTTGCTGCCATTTTTTCCAGTTATTTTTGTAAATATCTATTTTAATTTGATAACTCCTCATTCATTTTCTTAAAGACAGTGCAATTTCACATTTTTAGGTCTTTGGAGACAGTGTTATTGAAAAATTCCAAATATTTCTATTCCTGGAAGACTGAGTGGACTACAATCTATAAAACCAAAAGTTTACCTGCTCAACGGGATGAAAACATTTTCTAACAAAAAATGATGAATATTTTCCCTTGGCTCATTCTAGAATATGAATAGAAGAACTGCAAATCTTAGCAGACTTTACTTTTAAAAAGACTTAAAATTTCTTAAAAGTTATATTACATGACATTTTACATACTTTATGTCAAAACACGATCTATATATCGTCTACAAAATAAAGTAAAGCTGAGTTGCTTGAAAGAAGAACAGATGGATCAGCACTTAGAGGTCTATGTGTCATTTCAGAGGACCCAAGTTCAGGTCCAAGTACCAACATGGTGTCTCACAACTGTCTGTAAGCCAGTTCCAGGAGATCTGGTGCCCTTAGTAATAAAATAAAAATATGTAAATCATTAAAAGAAACAATCAACAAAACAAACAGAAACCCCAACAACAACCAACCACAGTTCCTTACAAGAGTCGTAATACTTGGTGAATAATTACATCCACCGGACAGTGGAGGTGGAGGTGGGGAGCCATTCATTCCCAAAATGGGACGCAGAACACACACCAGGAAGAGGAAATGCCAAGCTTGTCTTGCTTCTCTCTTTTTTTGTTGCCCTTCAAAATCCAGTTTTTACCAGAAACACAGACATAACCTGAAAATATGTAACATGCTGTCATAATTTCAGATCATTTTTGGAACAAGTACAACTGTAACATGTCCCCCAATTGAAGTATAACTCATTCTAGGGCAGCAGTGAATGAATTAACTATCTTATTGAAAAGGAAGGGAGTTTTATTACTAAGTTACTGCAGTAGCATAAGATTTATGACAGTTACAACTGTCACCAGGCGGTAAGAAAGATTTGTGCCATCTCTATTCATACACAAGGTTTGAGATACAGTTTTAAAAGTGTGTTCAGACTAAGATCATCATTGTTGATATTTGTTGAATTAATTTTTAGAAATTATTATATTTACTTGCTCTTTAGCAATCTATAAATTGAGATTTCAGAGATTGTGAGGATGATTTTATAAGAAAAGCAAGAACTCTTTCACGTGTATATGTGCATGAAGGAGGATGCTCACTACACTTTTGCATCTTGTTTTACACACCTAACAGGAAGTGTTCATATTTCCATTAGTCTTTTTTCTCCTTCACAAGTGTGCATCCATTAAGTCTACTTAGAAACTATTATCTTTGAAAGAATTTTGCATTTATTCTGGAATTTCCTTCATTTTTCCCTCTTTCATTTCTTTGTTCCTTCCTCTTTTCCTTCATTTATTCACTCATCCATTGTTTTTTCCATTGAGTATACACTCATATGTGTCATGGCTTACTTGTGGAAAACAGAGGACAACTTGCAGGAGTCAGTTTTGTCCTTCCAGCAAGTTCCTTTACATGATGACACATTTCTTTAGCCTCAGAAAAGTTTTTGAAAAATTGTATTATCTATTATGATTCAGCAGGGTTAAATGTGCAATATACATTACCAGGAAATAACCACAGTAAATTTGCCATCTCATTTCAAATGGGTGTTATAACTGATGCCATAAGTTTTAACTGTTATCATTATAATTCCATGAGAATATTTATGATGTTTCACCTTTTTAACCTCTGTGTTGCACTTAAGAACATCCTGAATTCCTTACGTTGACACTTGATAGTTTTGAAAAGTCCTATGTGAAACACCTGAACAGGATATTTTTGTTAAAACTGAAGTTAATTTCTTTAAACTATCATGAATTTCAGTGAACCAGTGTGATCTATCTTACCCTACTGTGGAAAGCTACTTTAAAAACCATGAGATGATCATCGTAGTCAGTGTTCATTTCTCTTTATTTTATAGATGATGTGAAGCATGGAGTTCCATTACCTTGTAATGTCCAGGGTTACCAAGGGGCATTAAGAGAACTTGTTATTCATTAGGGCTTAACAAACAAGAACCTCTACATCCATGCACTCTTCAGTTCTGTGTCTTCCACTGGACTCAGCTATACAAAGACATTTAAGGGTTGTATGATTTTTAATTAACTGCATTTTTATATACTCATTTAAGCACTGAGTTCTCAGGAAAAATGCTTATTGGGTACTAAGGTCAAAAGGATACTCATTTTTCAAATTGTGAGTGAACGGATAATGTCATTTACTCTAGAGCAATGAACTCTCTGCAGTGTGTACAGTGAGCATTTCTGTAGTATGATGCTCTTTCAAACCCAGAGTTGCACAATAACGACTGACATGGCTTTCTGGACACCTCTCGTTATGCTAGTCACTTGAGAGCAGGGCTTTGTCTCACTCAGCCGGTGGCACATACATGCTGCCTTTCAGAACATCTGAGAATACATGAACCCTGTTAAGTCAAACAGAGCCTGTAGCTAAATTTTATACCAGCACTCAGTGCTGGAATAGTTATAAAGCATGGCAGTTTTATTTTCTAGGGAAGTGAATCTAAAGGGCTGTTTGTATTCTATAGCAAGGGGACTCATTCTTCCCAGTAAAGGTTTGGCCCAAGATAATAGCACCCAGAAAACTTGGACCAAAAACTCCACTGGCTGTTACAGGCCAAACTTCTTTCATCCAGGCATTCTATTTTTCAGTATTTCTGTTCCCTGGAGATGGCACTGTCAGGTCATCTATATCACTTTCCTGTTCTCCATGCTTTTCCCTCAAGCATGTGCCTCACTAGCAATCCCAGCATTTCTAGGTATTTTAACTGTGGCTGTAGTTTTGTGTGACTCCCAGCTTCAGTGACTAATTAAACATTTGTCTTTTTACAGAATGAGGAGTTCTGTTTCCTTTTCTCTGGACAGCTTTAGACATTGTCTACTTGCCCATTCTGCAGAATTCTAAGGAAAGGCAGCACAATAAAACTCCTGTCCATGATGAAAAGAGCACTTATAAATTGTATTCAGTGCTGTCATTCTATGTTTTCCATGTAGAGATACCTGATAATTAATTTCCGCATCTCATAAAACAAAATCTTGTATGTGAATGAAAAGAATCATGCTTATCTTTGCTCTAAGATAAGACACTATTGGATAAGAGTCTCACAGTTTACCATAATGATCTTAATTATTATAAGTTGTATTGATTACCTTAAAGATTAATATTGTAAGATGTGTTTGTTTTTATTTTATGTATGTGGGTGGTTTTCCTAGATGCACATCTGTTTATCATATGCATGCAGTGCTCTTAGAAGCCAGAAGTGGAATAATAATTGTTAGCTGCCATTTGGATGCAAGGCACTGAAACAGAGTCCTCTGTAAAAGCAGCTAGTGCTCTTAACAAGAAAGTCACCTCTCCAACCATGGCTTATTTTTTATGTGTGTATATATATATTTATGCATTTGTCATGTTGGGAAATGTGCCAGAAATGCTAATCTGAAGGTGCCTATGAGTTGCTCTATCTGAGTGCTGCCTGAACTTATGAATGTGTATTATGTTTGTGGAATATTTTGCAAAGAATGATGATAACTGGTTTTTAATGGTCTACTAGAATTTCACAGTCTGTCTGTCTCAAGTTTTTTTTTAATAGAAAGACTGGTTCTCTTCATTCTTATGACGTATAGTTAAATATGTGTAAGACTTGTAGAAACACTTGGCTTAAGTTTACTATTCATATATACCTAGACTTTATGGATTTTTTCTGTTGATTCTAATTTGTTGATAAGTAAAATGTCAAAATATCACCTCATATTTCTCTGAAAGTTAAGACACTCAACATAATATCTGCTATCATCTATAAATTTATTGATATGTGTAATTTCACTCTTAATTTTGGTTAGCTTGTCTAAAAGTTTGTTATTAAAAGACCTAACACTTTGATCTATTGGCATCAATTTTTTCTGTTTTCCTTTTCTGTCTAATTTTACATTATCTTATTCATAATGCTCAAATCATTGAGACTATTAATTTGAGCTATTTCTGTCATTTTTAAAAAGATGGGAATATTTTTTACTTTTTACATTTTTATTTATTTATTTATTTTATGTATAACATTATATAATAAATAAATGATATAATTACAAAATTTTCCCTTTCCCTTGATGCCTCTAAACCCTCACTTATATCCTTCCTAGCTATTTTTCATAATTATGGTTTCTTTTTTTTCACTAACTGTTGTTACATACATCTCAGTACGTTAGAAGATCTATCCATGAAGCTTTACCAACATGACTGCCTAAGCATGAGCAAGGACGATAGTGAAAACATACAAGGCCTCAACACTTCACAAAGAACCACAAGCAGCTAAGAAATCCTGAGAATCGGAACATCTGTTTTCCCTATTGACAAGAACACCTATTGCTTATCTAATGTCAAATGGTCAGCCCTGAAAATGTACATGTGAATAATATTATACAAATTAAGCAGGTTGCATTTTTGTGTTTGGGAACATATATGTATTAAAATTATTTTAATTTTTAATTATCTGTATGCATATGTAGGAATGGATGTGCCTGTGGTGCCTTCAATGAGAAGCATGTTTGGACCCTTCGGAGTTGTAGTGACAGGCATTGCCATACATGAGCTAATCAGAATTGGTGCTGGGAATCAAATCCATGTTTCTACATGCACTTAAATGCTAAGCCACTTTCCCACACCTCTTTATGACTTTCTAAAAAGATGACCTATTATTATTTATGTGTGTGTGTGCATACACATGCATGTGAGTGCTTGCTTATGCCATAAGAGGATGTCAGATGTCCTATAATTAGAGTTACATGTCATTATGAGCCTTTTTATTACTTAAATGATTTTATTTTTACATATACATTTCTATTATTACACATATAAACAATAAACTACCTGTAACCAGAAGAACCATGACACAATTAGCAATTACATAAATGAGACATTCTTAGGGTTTGGGCTATTTGTATTTGACAACCTTGAAGAAAACATCTTTCCTATCTTGGTACATCTAAAATTCTGAATGTAAATCAATCTCCATCACATCTTTCATTATTAACTTAAAATATCTATTTAGACCTAGAACTATCTTAACCTCTAAACAACTAAGGTTCACTGTAAAACTGAATTACCTGGTCTTCAACTCCATCAGCGATCTGAGAAGGAATAAATTTGATTACCAGAGTATGCCGGGAGTGCAGGTTAGTAGTTTTCCAAATGAGACGATGACAGAGACGTCTTGCTACCTGAATAATCACCCAAAACTCTATAATGTTGGAGCATCTTCTTCAGTCTTCTGGCCCAATATATCTGACAGACAAATTTGTAATGATTTGCCTATCCTGACCTTTTTTCTCTCCAAATAAAACCAACAATAACTTGTAACCAACTCCCATTGAAAATAACCCTCTATAGCCCAAGAAAGCAACCAAAAAGCTACTCGACCTCCCTTAAAGAAAATAGGATGTCATTCTCTTAAGATTTTTTCTGTCTGATTTGAGATTATTAATACCTTTGTAAGGGGCAAATAAAATTGGGGAAATGGTTAAACAAGTTAGGAATGGCATTTATGCTCCAGTTTCTAGATGTGAGAAATTCCAGAAATTCTGGTCCTCTGAAAGGCTAACAAGCACTCTGAGTCAATAAGTTGTTTCTCCAGTCTTTTGTGACATTTTATTGCCAGCACTCAGAGCTATAAAATTCTACTTCAAAAAGCATTTCTATATGCTATTCTGATAGAGGGGAAATTTCAGTTTTTATTTGACTCTAGTGATACAGTACACTATTTGTATTTATTCAGTTACATATTGTTAATGTCCATGCCCTTCTGAATTTTATGTAATTTTCTGTATTTAAAGTAGTATTACTTGAGATTCTTTGTCATTTCCTTGAGATATTTTTCTATTTGATTTGAAGTGTGTGTGCATGTGTGTGTATACAAACATACCCACTGAATTATTTTCTTTCTAAATCCCAGTAAATGTTGTTGGCAGGCTGAGGCCTGACCTACCTTTTATGCCAGAGATGACAAGCTACTATGACATGTGCTAATAGAAATGCCTGATCACATTCTCTTCACACAGTCACAGACACATGGCAAAGAGTAAACACCCTCGAGTAGCCTGTGCCAATTGACCTACAGTATACACATAGGTGAGCTGCCAGTGCATACAGATGTGGAGAGTATCTAATTAGCAACTGTGCTTCTATGATATATTTTCTATACTCTTGGTATGTCGAAGCAGTCACAGCCAATACAGGGGGGTGGTCAAGATGTGGTTCCTTAACACCCTCCTGCCTCAACCCCTGTCTCCTCCCAGATGCCTACTTACATAAAGCAAGATCTCTGCATCTTCCCCCTTTGTTCAGATTTGTGGAGAAATGGGAATGTGCTGAGCCTCCCTAAGCTGTCATATTTCTTCTCTTCTATATTATTAAATTTTACTGTAAAATATTCAAACATATGATATTACAATTGTGACAGGTCCTCATACTAAACCTAGCACTTTTAAAAACATGATATTCTCACTATGAGTCCCTAAGAAAAGGACAATTATTAGAAGTTATAACTACCACTTAGTATGTGTACAATTATGAATGTCAGGAAAACTTAAGTAAAGAAAATAGTAATCTTAGTTCTAATGAATTTAACCCTCACTAAAGATGGTTTTAATAGTATTTGATAGCCTGCTCATTTTACATTCTAGGTTTTAGTTTTAATTAAGTTTTTCAGTCTCTTACACAACCATTAAATAATCTTTCATTAAATAAGATAAAATTCATTATGACATCACATCAGATTCATACTCAATTTTATTTTTAAAGCACCTCCCTACAGCAAATATTGGACATTTTGCCACCACAATGAAATATTCTGTGTAGAATTAGTGAGGCATAAAAATGCTTGCTTTTAATACAGTTTTTCCTCCACATGTAACAATGCCACAGTATCATATGTTCTGTGGATATTCCAGCAATATTATTTGGTTGGATGGAATATTATTTGATTGTACATGAAAATGTCTTTGCAGGAATAGATTCTTGCTGCAGTTCCTACTTTGATTATCTTAGATAGGTTATTGAAGCCAATTGTACTGGTTTCAAAGTACACTGTTTGTATAAAAAATAATTTCATAGGAATAATTCAGTTGCAGGAGTGATCATTTGAATGCTAGTCATTAGATGGAGTAGGCGAACCATGAGGTTGGAGACAAGGGGGAGTGAGAATGTGTAGATCCAAAGAATGATGCATGAGTAAGTGGGTACCAGAAGTACTGCTGACCAATATAGTAGTCATCTAAAGTTGTTACAGGAGCCAACGGGATTCTGAAGTTTGGAGTTTCTGGAGTCCAGGCTTTTCACCAAAAAACACTGGTTACAACTTTATAAGCTGGGGGCAGGACATTTGCTTTGCACCAGCAAGTTAGTCTCAGGTGGAAAGGAAAGATTGAGTGGTTCCACTCAGCAGTCGAAACCACTTTTATGCTATGGATTTTTTCCTATCTTTCCGTTTTGTTCAGCACGGGGTGCTTTCAACCACTCTTCAGCAAAGCAGACAAGTGTTTGGCTGTCTGATTTCTCCCTAACAAGTGTACATGGGACTATTCTTTTCCTTTTCCTGGTCAATTCCAAGGCACTTTGAGTTGTTTGAGTTCTTTTTTAAACTAATTTTAATGTCTGCCATTATCTTTCTATTAGGTCCCTTGTCTTTGCAGGCTCTTGGGCCAATCTGAAGCTGAGTTGAATCACTGTGTCTGTCATTCATTGACAAGCCTTGCCTTGGGGTCCCGTTAGAGCAAATTTAGATTCACTTGAACTATTTAGGCATCAGTGGTGCGACAGGTAAGCTTGGCATCTATGAATCTGAGCTTTTTAAGTAGCACACAAATGATATGGTGTATACAGAGAAACAAGGATAAACGGGAATCTCTGCTGCCATTTTTGTAATCACAGGACATGAGTGGGAAACCTAACACAGTACTATTTTGGTGCTCTTGGAAAATTATAGCTAACTACACCTTTGTAATTTCATGACAATTTATCTAAGAATATATCCTGAATTAATGTAATAGTTTTGTGTGTAATATTGTTCCTAAAACAGCAATGGACAAAATTTAATCTGTCTCTAGAATTCCTGAAAATAAATAAGTTGGTAAGAAAAAAAATAATTTCCTTTTATTCATTTTTAAGAAATCACTTTCAATATAAAGAAAGCTCTATTATTTCAAGCTATTCTAGTAAAATTGAGCCCATTATTGATTAGGGAATACCATTAAACTAATATAAGAGACATTTTGATAAAATTAATAGTGAGTATTTTATTTAAACTACATGATATAAAAGCATAGGAAGAAGGAAGAAGAAAATCAAAAAAACAGGAAAGCAGAGAAGAGAGTTTGGTATAGTTGGAGGGCAGATATCAGCAAGGTAATTGTGTATGTGTATTTACAAAATGTCATAATGATGTTTAGTATATCAACTAAATTAACATTTTTCAACTATTATAAATTCTGTTAAGAGTTAGAAGATATTTCATGAAGTTTTTTCTTTTTGTTATTATATAAGTAATATTATTTTCTAGAATTATTTAATTTGTTAAGATATCTTGGCTATAGAAAAGCATGAGTGGTGCCTGTGAAGGTGATGCAGTTGGGGAGAAAAATTTACTGCATAAGTCTGAAGACCTGAGTTTAGATCTCCAAAAAGGGACACAAAAACAAATATCTATCTTATCATCAAGCCTACATGGAAACATTAAGTGGGGGTAAAATGTGAGGAGGAGGGAAAATTGGAGCCAGAGTCAGGAGAATCACCAGCATGATAATTTTCTATGGAATGGCTAGCCTGGTATACCCCACAATAAACAATACTAGGCATATCCAAAACAAGGTAAAACATGGAACCTATCATCATAGTTATTTTCTGACTTCCACACAGACCATGACATGTACAGATATGGACTTTTACACATATAAACAACACATGAGCTATAAAATGACAGAGCTTTGCTTTGCAAAAAAATCTTGTTTTCAATCACAATTTATTTTATTATTCTTTTTATGTGAAAAATCTTTTAATATAATAACCTGATCTTCTAATATTTATGAATTTTACTCTTAGTATATTCCTGTTTTCATCCATGTTAAAATATTAATAAAACATCAATTAGCTATAAACATTTTCTCAAAATGCTCATTGATATTGTTTTCAGCTCACTTGAATCCTCCCATTCTTCCCTCCCTCCTGCCTGCACCCTATTTCCCTCCCCTAGGTCTGTGACCAAAGGGGACATCCTCCCCTACCATATGAAGATAGGCTATCAAGTAGCCTACTTATGCCTTTTCTGAATGCCACCAGGCCTCACCATCATGGGAAGTGGTTAAATATAGGGCACCAGAATTCATGTCAGAGTCAGCCTCACTCTCCACACAAATGTGGAGAATGTCTTATCCATTGGCTAGATCTGAGCAGGGGTTCAATGTTTACTACATGTATTGTCCTTAGTTGGTGCAGTAGCCTGAGCAGACCCCACAGGCCCACATCTTCCCATCATGATATCCTTCTCCTAGATTTCTAGGACCCTCTAGATGCTTCCATTTCCCCGTTCTCCTCTACTTCTCTCACCTGAGTCCCAACAGGAAGTCCTCACATCTATCCCAATCTCCACGTAAGTGAGGACTTTCATGGGCCATCTTTTTTGGGCTAGTGTCCAATTATAAGTGAGTATATACCATGTGAGTCTTTTTGATCTGTGTTAACTCACTCAGTGTGTTCATTTCTAGTTCCATCCATTTGTGCACAAATTTTGGGATTTCCTTCATTTTAATAGTGTTCCATAGTGTAAATGTACCACAATTTCATTATCTACTCTTCACCTGAGGAACCTTTAGGTTATTTCCAGGTCCTAGCTATTACAAATAAGGCTGCTATGAACATCGTTGAGCATATGCCCTTGTTGTGTGGTGGAGCATCTTCTGGGTATGTTGCAAGGAGTAGAATAGCTGGGTCTTGAGGTAGCCCTATTCCAGATAGTTTTCTAAAGTTGTTGTACAAGTTTGGGTTTCCCAGGAGCAATGAAGGAGTGTTCCCCTTCCTCCACATCCTCACAAGCATGTGCAGTCATTTGAACTTTTTATCTTAGCCATTCTCATGGGTATAAGATAGAATCTCAGAGTCATTTTGATTTGCATTTCTCTGATGACTAATGATGATTGAATTTTTCTTTAAGTGTTTCTCAGATATTCGATATTCCTCTGTTGAGAATTCTCTTTTTACCTCTGAGCCCCATTTCTTAATTGCATTATTTGGTTTGGTAGTATTTAATTTCTTGAGTTCTTTATATATTTTGTATATAGACCTTTGACAGATGCTGGGTTGGTGAAGAACTTTTCCCAGTCTGTGAGCTGTCACTTTGTTCTGTTGACAGAGTCTTCTGCCTTATAGAAGCTTCTCAGTCTCATGAGGTCCCATTTATCTTTTAACTGATTTAGTGTCTCTGGTTTAATGTTGAAGTCTTTAAAACACTTGGACTTGAGTTTTGTGCATGGTGACAAATATGAGTCTACTTGTATTTTTCTACATATAGACATCCATTTAGACCAGAACCATTTGTTGAAGATGCTATTCTTTTTCCATTAAATACATGTGGCTTCTTTGTCAAAAAATCACATATCCATATGTGTGTGGATTAATTTCTGGGTCTTTGAGTCGATTCCATTGATCAACAAGCCTATCGCTGTGCCAGTACCATGCTATTTTAATTGCTGTTGCTCTATAGTACAGCTTGAGATCAGGTATGGAGATTCCTCCACAGGATCTTTCATTGTAGAGGAATGTTTTAGCTATTCTGGGTTTTCTGTTTTTCCATATGAAGTTGAAGTTTGATCTTTCAATGTCTTTAAAAATTCTTTAAGTATTTTAATAGGGATTGCATTGAATATGTAAATTACTTTTGGAAAGATGGCCATTTATACTATGTTAATTCTCCCGTTTCACGAACAACGGACATCTTTCCATCTTCTGATGTCATCTTCAATCTCCTTCTTCAAATATTTGAAGACTTTTTCAAACAAGTCCTTCACTTGCTTGGTTAGAATTACTCCTAGTTATTTTATATTGCTTGTGGCTATTGTGAAGGGTGTAGTTGCCCTAATTTCTTCCTCTGCATGATTGTCATGTGTATATAGAAAAGCTACTGACTTTTTTGAGTTAATTTTGTATCCAGCCATTTTGCTGAAGGTGTTTATCAGCTATAGGAGTTCTCTGATGGATTTTGGGGGTCACTTATATACACTATCATATCATCTACAAATAGGGATAATTTGACTTCCTCCTTTCCCACTTGGATTCCTTTGATCTCCTTTTGTTGTCTTATTTCTCTGGCTAGAACTGCAAGAACTATAGTGAAGATATATGGAGAGACTGGGCAGCCTTGTTTGGGCCCCAATTTTAGAGGAATTTCCTTGAGTATCTCTCCATTTAATTTGATTTTGTCTATTGGCTTGCTGTATATAGACTTTATTATGTTTATGTATGTGCCTTGTGCCCCTGATCTCTCCAAAACTTTAAACATGAATGAGAGTTGGATTATGTCAAGTGCTTTTTCTGCATCTAAGGAGATGATCATGTCGGTTTTTTTTTCAGTTTGTTTATATTGTGGATTACATTGATGGATTTCCATATATTAAACCATCCCTGCATACCTGGAACGAAGCCTACATGGTCATGGTGAATGATATCTTTCAAATGTTATTGTATTCGATTTGTGAGTATATTATTGAGTATTTTTGCATCAATGTTTGTAAGAGAAATTGATCTGAAATTCTCCTGCTTTGTTGGGTCTTTGTGAGGTTTAGGTATCAAAGTGACTGTGGCCTCAATGAATGAATTTATTAATGTTCCATCCATTTCTATCTTTTGGAGTATCTTGAAGAGTATAAGTATTAAATCTTCTTTGAAGGTAGAATTCTGCACTGAAACCATATGGCCCTTGGTCTTTTTTTTTGGTTGGGAGACTATTAATGACTGCTTCTATTTCTGTAGGAGAATTAGGACTATTTAGTTTGGTTGTCTGATTTAGATTCAATTTTGCAGGTGGAATCAATGAAGAAATTTATCCATTTTCCTTAGATTGTCAAATTTTGTGGCATATATGCCTTTCAAGTAGGGTCTTATGATTCTTTATATTTCTTCATTATATATTGTTATGTTCCCTTTTCATTTCTGATTTCGTTAATTTGGATAGTGTCTCTCTGGCTTTCAGTTAGCTTGGCTAATGGTTTGTCTATCTTGTTGATTTTCTCAAAGAACCAGCTCCTGGTTTTGCTGATTCTGTGAATTGTTCTCTTTGTTTCTAATTTATTGATATCAGCCCTGCGTTTGATTGTTTCCAGATGTCTACTCCTCTTTGGTGCATCTATTTCTTTTTTTTTCCCCTAAGGTTTCAGGTGTGTTGTTAATGTGCTTATATAGGATGTTTCCAATTTCTTTACAAAGGTACTTACTGCTATGAATTTTTCTTTTATCCATGGTTTAAGTGTGTCCAACAATTTTTGTTATGTTGCTCTTTCATTTTCATTGAATTTCAGGAAGTCCTTAATTTCTTTCTTTATTTCTTTCCTGACCCAGGTGTCATTAAGTAGAGAGTTGTTTAGTTTTCATGTGTGTGTGGGTTTTTTTGTTATTTCTGTTGTTGTTGCAGTCCAGGTTTAGGCTATGGGGATTTGATAGGGTACAAGGTAATATTTCAATATTCTTGAATCTATTGTGGCTTGCTTTGTGACCTACTATATGATCAATTAGGGAGAAGGTGCCATGGGGTGTTGAGAAGAAGTTATAATCTTTTGTGTTTGGGTTAATAGCTCTGTAGATATTGGTTAGATCCATTTGATTCATGATGTTGGTTAGTGTCATTATTTCTTCTTAGAGTTTCTGTTTCAATGTCCTGTGATTTGGAGAAAGTGGGCTGTTGAAGATTCCCACTATTAATGTGTGGGGATCAATGTGTGGTTTAAGCTTTGTTAATAGTCCTTTTAGAAATGCAGGTACCCTTGTATTAGGTGCATAGATGTTTACACTTGTTTGTCGTCATGGTTGGCTTTTTCTTTAATTAATATGAAGTGACCATCCTCATCTCTTTTGATTAATTTTGGTTAGAAGTCTATTTTATTAGATATTAAAATGGCTACACCAACTTGCTTCTTGTGTCTGTTTGCTTGGAATACCTTTTCCCAGCCTTTTACCCTGGGGTAATGTCTATCCTTATGGTTGAGATGTGTTTCTTGAATACAGAACAATGTTGTGTCTGGCTTATGCATCCATTCAGTTAGTCTGTGTCTTTTTATTGGAGAATTGAGACCATTTATGTTGAGGGATATTAATGACTAGTGACTTTTAAGTCCCTTGATTTTGATGTATGGTTGCAGTAGAGTGTTTGTATGGTTATATTTTTGCAACAGTGTAGTTATCTTTTTTCCCATGTACTTTTGATTGTAGCTTGTCTCTTTGGTTGGAGGATTCTTTCTATTAACTTTTGTAAACCAGATTTGTGGATAGGTACTGTTTGAATTTGGTTTTGTCATGGAGTATTTTGTTTTCTCCATCAATGGTTATTGATAGTTTTGCTGGTTATAATATTCTGGGCTGGCATCTGTGGTCTCTTAGGTCTTGCAGGACCTCTGTCCAAGCTATTCGGGCTTTTATGGTCTCTGCTGAGAAGTCAGATGTAATTCTGTTAGGTTTGCCATTGTATGTTACTTGACATTTTTCACTTGCTGCTTTTAATATTTTTCTTTGTTCTGTATATTTTGTGTTTTGATTATTATGTGGGGGGAAGATTTTCTTTTCTGGTTTATTCTAGTTGGTGATCTGTAGGCCTCTTGTATGTTTACATGCATCTCCTTCTTTAAATTGGAGAAAATTTCTTCTATGATTTTGTTGAATGCATTTTTGGGCCTTGGAGTTGGGCATCTTCTCTTTCCTCAATACCTATTTTTCTAAGGTTTCATCTTTTCATGGTGTCCTTGATTTCTTGGATGTTTTGTCTCAGGAATTTTTTAGATTTAGAAATTTCTTGGATGGTTGCTTCAAGTTCTATGATTGTATCTTCTAGTCCTGAGATTCATTCTTCCTTCTCTTGGATTCTGTTAGAGAATCTCACTTCTATGTTGCTCGCTTTCTTCTCTAAGGTCTCTTGTTTGTTTTTCTTCTGTTTGCTTTTATCATTGTTTCCATTTTCATCTTCAGATCTTGAACTGTTTTATTGATTTCATTCTTCTGATTGTTTGTATATTCCTGATTTTCTTCCAGTGCTTCTTTATAGGTCTTCAGATCTTGAACTGTTTTATTGATTTCCTTCATCCAATTGCTTGTCGTTTCCTGAATTTTTTCCAGTGCCTCTCTGTAGACCTCTTTATGTCTTCACCCTGTTTCATTGTATCTTTCTGCATTTATTTATGAATTTTATCATTTCTTCCATTATCATCTTCATTACTAAGAATCTAAGGTTATTTTATTGTATTTCTATTGTGTTTGAGTTCTCAGGGTTGCTCTTTTGGGATAGCTGGGATCTGGAAATGCCATAGTGTTTTTGTTTTTGTTGTTTGCCTTCTTATGCTGGCCTTTAGCCATCTTGCTGTCTCTGGTGTTGAAAGGTAGCTTCTGGTGTCCTTTACTGTCATTGAGGATGGGTAGTTGGTGAGTGATTATAGGTTGAACACCTTTGCCTGTGGGGAATCAGAGAGTTTTTCCATAAAACAGGCAGGTGACCTGGTTTCTGCTCCAGGAGATTTTGTTCCACACTTTAGACTCCCCACTGGGTAATCAGAGATAGGCTTCTGCCTAGTCCCATTCAGATTGCACAACTGAGGCAGTTCAGTAGAGCTGCATTGGGGCCGCTGTTCAGTTTTCTGTCCTGACCCTTCAGGCCTGTCCAACCTCTCCCAAGAGTGTGGGAGACCCTGCTGGGCTGTGGAGCCTGGCTAGGCCCAGTTATATCTGCCCAATTGTGTAGGCATGAACGGTTTTGGTGCATAGTTAGGTTTCTTCCTAGACCCATTCAGATAGAACAACTGTGGTAGTTCAGTACTGCTGCATTGGGACTGCTGTTTAGTTGTCTGTCCTGATCACACAGGGCTTTTAAACATCTCCCAAGAGTGTGGGAGACCCTGCCAGCATATGGAGCCTGGCTAGCCCATGTTAGATCTGGCCAATTGTGCAGGTACAGTCTGCTGTGCCCAGTAGCTAGGTTCCTGTTTGGCTGCATTCAGACTGCCCCTCTGTGGCTGGCTAAAGTGTTCACAGCTGCCTGCATTTCCATGTGGTACCTGGGGCTTTCTGTGGACTGGCACAGGGTACGTGGGTAGGATCTGAAGACAGATCCCACCCATTTCCCTGAGATTTCCCAAGGCCAGAAGCTCTGGTGCTTCACTGCCTAGAGTTAAGTCCCATGTATGAAGTTTGGGTTATAGAGCCCAGCTGCAGTTTGCTGGAAGTTTCTGGTCCAGAGTCTGAGGAGTGGTTTTCCATTTTCAGTGGGTCATTGGTTGACCCGGGGCCATGTCTACCTGTGGTCTGCACTGTGCAGGACCCAATTCACCTGGTGTTCTCCAGTTCTTGCTGTCTGTGGCTCCCAATCAGGTCCCTGGACTCCATGCAGTATATCTGATACAATGCGTGATAGGTGCCACCATCTTTGAATCTCTCCTGATTTCAGTATTGTTAAACTTTTGTTATAATTATAAAATATAATATGTCAAGTCCTATGGCAGTAATTAAGATATTATGAAGAACTCAGGGGAGAGGATCTCTGAAAATCTCCAGACATAACTTAATATATCTATATATCTATATCTATATTTATCTATAATTTGTTCCCTTTACATACCAATTGTAGTCCCCTCTCTTGTCACTTCCTGGTCTCACCCGTCCTCCCTCATTCCCTTTCTGTTCTTTCCCCTCCCCTAGTCCTCAGAAAGGAGAGATCTCCTTCCTTAACATCTGACCTCAGCCTATCAAGTCTCATCTCGATCGCCTGTATCCTTTTTGCTCTGTGGCCTGGCAACACAACCCCACCAGGGATAAGTGGAGAACATGTGGTATCCAAAGTCTATGTCAGAAGTAGTCGCTAGTCCCCATATTATGGGACTCACAGAAAGACTGTGTTGCCTATCTTCTACATCTGAGCAGAGGGTCAAGGCCTCTCCATTCACGGTCCTTAGTTGGTGCATTAGTCTCTGCAACATGCCCTCACTCTTTCCATAATTTTTGGCTAGAATTGTTTCTTTATGAAGTTACTGACCCTTCCAGGTCCTTCATTTTCCCCAACTCTTCCATAAGATTCCCTGAGCTCTATCCCCAAGTCTGAATGTGAGTCTCAGCTTCTACTTTGATACCCTGCTGGATTGCTGGGTAGAGTGTTTCAGAGGGCATCTATGGTAGGCTCCTTTCTTTTTCCTTCTCTTTAACTGCTTCCAGTGTCTATTCTATTTGCCCTTCTGAATGAGAATTAAACATTCTCCCTATGGTACTCTTTCTTGTTTAGCTTCCTAAGGTCTATGTATTGTTGTATGGTTATCCTATATTATTTGACTAATATCCTCTTATAATTGACTATATACCTTGCATGTCTTTCTGGGTATGTGTTACTTCACTCAGGACAATTATGTTAGAGGAAAGATCACTGGAATGAATTTCCAATGGAGATCAGAATCTCCACCCAAGTGGAGATTGTAAAATGTATCAACTAACTTAACCATACATTGATCTTGTAGAGATCATCACAATCTCTACCACTTAGTGTTACAATTAGAATTCAAGAGTGTCATCAGTTACTTCTGCTTTAGTTACAGTGTACTTATAATACTAAACTGTATCTAGCTTCTTGTTTCTGGTAATGCTATGTTAACAAGCCAAAGCAGAGTAGTTGTTTAGTATGTGCATTGCAATGGCTAACTTTAGTAAAATGATGATTTTCAGATTTTATATATTACTCTAAAGATCATTACACCTACTTCCTGAACCTCCTCAGTTTCCACCACTGACTATCAGAGATTCCCAGATTGGAAACAGAAGATCACAAGATTTCATTAATATATAGGATCAGTATATTTAGAATAAATCATTTTATGTTTCTATCTTTCTATATCTACCTATCTATCTATCTATCTATCTTTTTATATCTATCATCTATCTATCTTCTATACATTTTCCTACATATCTATACCTCCAAATATCTATTTACAATCTATTTTCATAAATCAACCATCAACATTTTTGCTATCATCTATCTGTTATTTATAATCTACTTATCTCATATTTATCTATTATCTATCTCTTGGCTATCTACCATCTATCATTTCATTGATCTACATAACTTCCATTTATTATATACAAATCATCTATCTAATTTTTTTATCTCTCCATCATTTATCATCTACCTTTCCTTTATCTACTTATCATCTATCTGTTGTTCATGTATTCATCCATCCATCAATCTAGCCAGTTGTTTCTTTAAGACTATTAGGTAATGTATTGGCTCTTGGTCAAGTTGTGCATTTTATATCAAATATGCATATTCATCTTACTTCTTGCCTATCTATTGATTATAATTATAGTGGCTTTTTCAATCTTAAAACTGTTAATTCTTGATTTTCCTTCTTTCATACCATTTAACATATATATATCTGCCTATAGATATTTTTCACTACCTACAGCACAGAAATTTGTTGAAAATAAAATATAATTTAAATGATGATTATTTATGTTTGTTTCTTATATGTCTATATTAACATATGGTAAAAAGTAGAAAATCATTTGCTGAATCATTGTGAGTTGAGGACTGTATGTTTTCACCAACAGTGAAAGTCACTGATACAAAATAGATATTCAAAACTCAACACAGTTGATTAACATTCCTGAAGTACATTTTCCTTCCTCTTAAGGCTTCTCATATCCACATAACCAAAATAGTTTATCTTGAATTTCTACCATTGTTTGATAAAAGTCAATATAAGATATATTAATGTGGGTGAGAAGTTTCAGGTGTTATGATTGAAAGTGCAATAGGATAAACACAGAGATATAGGGTGTTTACTGACATGGCAGAAAGATTTCGAATAGAAAAGGTGGTAGAATGCAATTCCATTCTGTAGTTATTACTGTTACTCATGACTGAAAGTCCAATACTAGTAGCAAATTCTGTTTATTCAGGATTAGAGCTATTTTTTAAAACATTTGAAAGTTGCATACCAAATCCTTAATTACCTACTACTGCTACACCTTAATATTCCCACTGAACTCAAGTATTCTTTTCTGTCCAGAGAGTTTTCCTGAGGCTACTGCATTATTTGGAGATATTACAGACTTTTTGATGTATTGCTTAGAAGTACAAGCCTGAAGGCAAGCAACTCTCAAAAATCAGAAGGAAAATAATAAGGATTTTACTCTCAATTACAACAAAAGAAACATATCTACAATCACAAATTTGAAATTATTAACTCCTGTTTATATATTGACAATAGAACAAAATAACATTTCAGACAAAAAATCACATGTGTTTATGGAAAACTAAAATTGAATAGTTGTTACTATCTCTGGGTCATACCTTGTTTTGTTTTTAGTTTTTGTTATAAGTTTTCAAATATCTCAGACAGGCAGACTTCCGGTAAATGAACACAAAGTTTCCAGCATGGTTAAAAGATAATCTAACAATTCCGCTACATATCCAGTCCCTCTTATGTGTTGATAATTAATCTCATTAGACTTAATGAGTTCTTCCACATAGCTAGTCAATCCCATTTTTAGCATTTTCTTACATTTCGTATTTTATTTTTATATGTCTGTTTTTCTTTGTCTCCATGTTATTGCTTTGTCTGTGTTTGTATGTTTCTCCTTTCTAGTTCTTTGAGAATTCTGAGAGAATGTATTATGGTCATATTCATACACCCTCCTCTAAAATTTCTTCCAGGTATATCTCAAACTCCCTAATCAGCAGATTCCTTTTTCTTTTCTTCTTAAAATTTTTTGTTACTCTAAAATAATTACAATATTTCCCCTTCATTTCCTCTCTTCTAGCTACTCCAGAAACTTCTCCATGCCCTCTTTCAAATTCACCTATTTTCATTACATGTTATTACAGGCATATGTGTGTGTGTGTGTGTGTGTGTGTATGTGTTTGTGTGTATGTGTGGATAATCATGCCTGTGAGAGCATGTGTGTGTGCATGTATGTATGAATATATCCCTACATACAACAGTTCAGTATGCATAATGTTACTTGCATACATGTTTTCAGAGCTGACTATGAGGTTTTGGATAACTAATTTGTATTCTCTTCTTTTTTTTTTTTTTTTCCTTTTTTTTTTTTTTTATTATTAATTTATTCATATTACATCTCGATTGTTAGGCCTTCCCCTGTTTCCTCCCATTCTTCCCTCCCTCCCATTCTCCCCTTCTCTACTCCCCTATGTCCGTGACCTAGGGAGACCTCCTCCCCCTATATATGCTTTCAGAATATCAAGTCTCTTCTTGGTAACTAGCTATCCTTCCTCTGAGTGCCACCAGGTCTCCCCATGTGGGGGACATGGTCAGAAAAGGGGCACCAGAGTTCATTTGTGAGTCAGATCTCACTCTCCACTCAATGGTGGAGAGTATTATGTTCGTCGGCTAGGTCTTGGTAGGGGTTCGAAGCTTACTGCCTATATTCTCCTTGGCTGGTGCCTTAGTTTGAGGAGGACCCCAGGATCCAGATCTGCCTGTCATAAAGTTCTTCTTGTAGGTTTCCAGTACCCTGTGGGTCCTACTATTTCCTCTTTCTTCCATGCTACTCTTGCCTAAAGTCTCAATCGGATATCCTCTCCTCTGACCCACTTTCTTGGTAAGTAAACATTTTCATGGTACGTATCCCTTGGACTAGTGTTTTGATATAAGTGAGTATATACCATTTGTCTCTTTTTGCTTCTGGGTGAACTCACTCATTATGATAATTTCTAGATCAATCCATTTGTCCACAAATTTTGGGAATCCCTCATTTTTAATAGCTGAGTAGTATTCCATCATGTAAATATACCACAGTTTCTTAGTCCATTCTTCTACTGAGGGACACTTAGGCTGTTTCCATGTTCTGGCTATTATGTATAGAGCAGCTATGAACATGGTTGAGCATATGTCCCTGTTGTGTGGTAGGGCATTTTCTGGGTATATTCCAAGGAGTGGGATAGCTGGGTCTTGAGGAAGCCCTATTCCCATTTTTCTGAGAAAGCACCAGATAGCTTTCCAAAGTGATTGTACTAGTTTGCATGGCCATCTTACCAAAAACAATTTACAGATTCAACGCAATCCCTATCAAAACACCTACAAAATACTTTGAAGATATTGAAAGATCAACTCTCAAATTCATATGGAGAAATAAAAAACCCAAAATAGCTAAAACAATCCTATACAACAAAAGATCCTCTGGAGGAATCTCCATACCTAATCTCAAGCTGTACTACAGAGCAACAGTAATTAAAACAGCATGGTACTGGCAAAGCAATAGACTGGTGGATGAATGGAATCGAATCGAAGACCCAGAGATGAATCCACACACATTTGCTCACTTGATTTTTGACAAAGAAGCCAAATCTATTCAATGGAAAAAGGATAGCATCTTCAACAAATGGTGCTGGTCTAACTGGATGTCTACATGTAGAAAAATGCAATTAGACCCTTATTTGTCACCATGCACAAAACTCAAGTCCAAGTGGATTAAAGACCTCAACTTAAAACCAGAGACATTAATTCAGTTAGAGGAAAAAGTGGGGAAGAGCCTGGGACACATAGGAACAGGAAACATCTTCTTGTATTCTCGTCTTATGTGAAGAATATTTCTCTTGCTTTCAGAATTTCTCAGTTGCCAGTAGTTCTCTATGTGTGGTAGAGGTCTTGTAGGTTGGTTTCAACATTGCATATGTGTGTGTGTGTGTGTGTGTGTGTGTGTATATATATATATATCAATCACATGGAATATGCACATAGAAGCTTAATATTAAACAATTTAGCTAATCTGGTAAACATTTTAATACCCCACTCATAATGAATCATTCAGCTTCCTCCATCTTTCTCAATCTATAATGCATAGATATTAAAGTAAATATTTTATTTTTTTAAAAGTAGAGAATACAACAATCTTCAAAAGGTTAAATCAATTTTTTACCCATGATTTATGTACCTTTCATTTGAAAATGCAAGTTTCCAATCTCACATGCAATTTAATGTTTTTTCAGTAGATATTTCCGTTGCAGAGTGTTTCAGACTGTCAGTGTCCAAAATGGGAGAATTGCATATAATGGATTTTACTTTCTTATAGTACAGGAAAATATAAGCAAATTCTAGACATTTCTATTGTCATTCAGCATCTAGCAGGTGACCTGGCTTTTACATCCCATGGGCTGGTTCAGGTACTGTTTACTTCTGGATGACAACTGGAGGACCTTGAGATCAAAGGTCCCAAGGTCTTATTTCTTGCTGAGGGGCAATGTAGAGCTCTCAGTTTGAGGGCCACGGCCTGGGATCTAGGCCATGTTCCTGGTCTCACGAGGGGATGTGGGAAATGAGTTTTCCATGGAGAGATACAGTTTAGCTCTTTTAAAATGTGATTGCTGGTATTTGATGGCAGTGGAGACATGGGAGCCCCTACAACCCTAGATGATACCAAAATTCTTACAGCTCCTTTTTTGAGCTGTTGTGTTAAGCATGACAGAGGAAGCATATAAACTTCCATAAGCAACAGGCATGTAGGGCCAGTAAGAGGGAAGGCCAGGAGAGTGCTTCACCAGTAGTCAGTACTGAACTGGTGGTGACAATGGAGCAGTCTCTAGCAAATGCTGAAGCTGTTTTGCCATCACTGCCTGACTACATTCAGTAGCAATTCTCCCCCAGAATAAATGGAGTCTAACATGATCATAGTGGAGGAATGGCAAACACTCAAGAGAGATCAGGCATGCCAGCGAGCCCTTATTTATATACCTTGGATGGTGGGCAGTGGGATAAGGGTGCCAGGATGCTTAATCCACATTCAGTGGTATAGTACCTCACTTACATGCAGTAGCACAGGTCCTATCACAAGAAGGAAAACAGTCATTAGTTATCCAATGAATGAAGGAATAACTTCTAGGTATGATTAAAGTCAACTGCAGGAGGTGGAGATCACTGTAGCATAGGTGGAGCTTACTAAATGTTTTTTAAAATCAGGAAAGGATCATATCTGTGATCTTCCCTGAGGGCTACATGATCTGGGGTTTCCAAATAAGGTAGAGTGAGAACCCTGTTGTGGAAATGGAGTCCATCGATATAGACCATGTACAAATGGCTATCTAGGGACATCAGATTTCAATTTTATCCAGCAGATTTTCACATCCTATTTCAGTATAACCATATATCTATAAATTGCTGAGCAATGGCCCAAAATTTTAATAAAAATATAAATCATATTCACTTCCTTCCCCTCGTGATCTAGTTCTGTTAGTTCCAAAACAACCTCTTTTTGCAAATGTCTTTTCATAGATTTGGCTATCATGGAACTGATTCACCATGTAGATCACGCTACACTTAAAGTAGCTGAGATCTGCCAGGCACAGCCTCCCATGGACTGAGACTAAAACAATATGTCACCACGCCATAACCTTTCTTGTTTAGTTAGGTAGATTCTATAGATTTCTATTTATTCAAATAAAATAACTTATCATTTAAATACTATTTTAGGTTTCTTTTTAAGATTCCCATAAATTGTGGTATAATACCTTAAACATACACAACTTATAATGTGCATTTATTGAGGACATCTTTTACTGGTTTAATTTTTAAAATAAAAACTTAAAATTGATTGTTATTCAGACCATAAATGTCATTTCCTAATTACAGCTACCCACCAGATGTTCATCCAGAAGTTTTTCTGGAGTTGAAAGGACATTCAGGTTTTCAAAATATGCCCTATGGGGAAAAAAAGTCACATTTTCAAGTATTACCTAAAGGGACCTTGGAAAGTGATCTATGTCTTTCCTTAGAATGTCATCCAACATATCTGGATTTTTAAAAATAGAATATAAGTGAAGGCTTTCGTGGGACATGCCCCTTGGGCTAGTATGCAGATATAAGTGAGTATATACCATTTGATTCTTTCTGCTTCTGGGTTAACTCACTCATTATGATCATTTCTAGCTCAATCCATTTATCCACAAATTTCGGGAATTCCTTGTTTTTAATAGCTGAGTAGAAACTGGGACAGAGGGGAAGGCATCCTATTGGGACTCTAAATGAGAGACGCATGGGAGAACAGCAAAATAAAAGGATCCAGAGGGTCCTAGAAATCTACAAGTAGAACAATATGATAGGCAGATTTGGGCCCAGGGGTCCCGCTCAAACTAAGGCACCAGCCAAGGACAATACAGGAGGTAAACTTTAAACCCCTTCCCAGATCTAGCCAATGGTCAGAATATTCTCCACAGTTGAGTGGGGAGTGTGATACGACTTTCTCACATACTCTGGTGCCTCACATTTGACCATGTCCCCTGGAGGGGGAGACCTGGTGGCACTCAGAGGAAGGACAGCAAGTAGCCAAGAAGAGACTTGATACCCTATGAGAATATATAGGGGGACGTAATCCCCCTCAGGAACAGTCATAGGGGAGGGGAATAATGGGAAAATGGGGGGGGGGAGGAATGGGAGGATACAAGGGATGGGATAAACATTGAGATGTAACAAGAATAAATTAATAAAAAAAAATAAAAATAAAATTTAAGACACCAAAAAAAAAATAAAATAAAATAAAAAAATAAAAATAAAAATAGAATATAAACAGCACAAATGTGAGATAGACAAAAGATTGCAATGAAATCTTTAAAAAATAATCCTGATTTAATGCCAAGTAAGCATTGATGCTAAATCTCACTCACAGGCTTTCATTTATCCTTAATAGAGTCTCCTTCACAAACTTGGAACAGTGAGGGTTAGTGTTATGAATGGAGTTAGAATGTAGAATGCAGCCACAGGGGAGTAAGCAATTGCTAATAGTATAAATACTCATAAATTTGTTTTTATACATATGTTCCCTGCAGAAATTTTCCCCAAGTCTGTTGAACTAGAATCAATTTATTATGTGGAGGTTTCTAGAATGTAATATTGTTCTTAAAGTATTGCATTGAAGAAGCAAACATCTGTCTTGTACAGGTATATTAATTTCCTAAATTAATGATTGAGAAATAATATCTGTCTTTCAGTACTTCTTCTTCCCCCAAATTAAATTGTACTCGTTTGTATCTAAAATTGCTTAAAAGCATACTAATGCTTAGTCACCCATATGATCTTGCATACTACATTTGTTTCTGGCAAAGTATATATGGCTATATAAAAAGAAATAGACATTTTATATTGAAGAATCAGAAACCCAGAATAGCCTTATCAGTACTGGGGAATCAGAACAAAAATTTGGAGGACTTATAATATCCAAAGTCAAAATTTCCTAGAAAGTTCGAGGAATCAAAAGAGTGTAGCATTGGTTAGATAAAGAAGAAACAAATGTGAATATAACCAAATAGGAAATCCCAAGAGTATATCTATATAGATAGAGAAAGTTAATATTTGACAAAGGAACAAAGACACTATAAAATAACAGCAATTGTCATGACGACTATTGGTTCAAGAGATAGTGAGTATCTACCTGCAAACCTCAACTCAAAATGGATCATGAATCTAAATGTGAAAAATAAACCTATGAAGCTATAATAAAAATGGGAAAAGACAATATGAAATATATGACTAATAATTTGCTAATACAAGAAATAGATGCATTATTATTTGGAATAAAAGAAATTTGCTATCAAACAATCACATGGTATAAAGAAAAGGTCAATTCATAGTTAAAAAAAAAAAAACTTTAAGGCCTAGATCCAAACATAGCAGATTCTATTAACTAAAAAGAAGAATATGATAAAAATGATAGATGATAGAAATTATAAGATAGATAAACAGAAAAACAGATAAATAGATATACAGACATACAGACAGACAGACAGATAGATGATAGATAGACAGATATAGATAGATATTAGAGATAGATATAGATAGTGTTTGCTAGTAGTTTTGGAGGAGAGAGGGAGAAATGGGTAGAGCTTAGAGGATGTTTAAAGCAGAGAGCTATGCTTTAGAATATTTCAATAGTACTTCATCCCAAGATGGATATCCCTAAATTCATAATACATACCCCAATAGCAAACCTTAATACCAGCTATGGAATTTGAAAGATAATGTGTTAGTAGAGGTCCATTACTTTGATCAGAAATGGTGGAAGATGTCAGCTCTTTCTGAGTAAAGTTTTCTTCTTACTTGTTACTTAATTTTACTATAAATGTTTTCTGTGTTAAAATGACTTGCTAACACAAAATAAAATAAAACTACAAAACATTCGATTCTTTTGAGGTTAATTTGCATTGTACAAAATGTAATTAAGTAACAGACTTCAGAGTTACACATGGCTTCACATGCTAACAACCTGACATGGAACAAAAGAAGAGATCTTGAAAATCCAATTTTTATATATACTGAAATCACATGAACCAATATTAAAGTTTCCTCATGGAGATCACATAGGGGAATTTCATAAAATGAATAACGATTATGAAATGTTTGGCAACATAAGTGACATTCAAGATAAGCAGAATCTTCTGTGGCTATATGGCATCTGCAATGGAGATGTGATCTGACAACTCAGTTGCAGTAGTTTAGTAGGATGTGAACAGTGACTTTATGACATCCACAGACCTTCCAATCCTATGACCCGGTTAGTTTGGAAAGATTTCTGTCTTCATTAATTGCTTTAAAACAAATTCCCTCACTGTAACTTCTTCTATCAATAGGGCCAGAGTCTCCAGATGGTTCAGGGTTAGCTTCTACATCTGCTTTGTTATACTACACCACTGCTAACATGGTATGCCAACTTTACCAGGCATAAAGACTATCTTTGAATAAGTATACACTAGATGTTTTAGTTCAAAAGAGAGAGAGAGAGAGGGAAGGGGACAGAGAGGGAGAGAGAGAGAGAAAGAGAGACAGACAGACAGACAGACAGAGACAGAGAGAGAGACAGACAGACAGACAGACAGACAGACAGAGACAGAGACAGAAAGAGAGACAGAGACAGAGAGATGGAGACGGAGACAGAGACCGAAACAGAGAGAGTGCAAAAGAATCTCAAAGACCAAAAACACATACATTGATTTTTATTTTCTTCTCAAAGTATAATTATATCTTTGTATATTAGCCAAGAGTGGTGATGCTCTGAGACTGAATGCAGTTGCAAAATATGATATAAGATGCATATTTTAACTGATTTACCTGAGTCTATTTTCTACCTTTCTCTGAAAGGTATAAGTTTCCTTGCATCTTTATGGATAACAGACAGATTTTCTTGATTTTCCTTTGTTTTGTCCCAGAAGGTAGGGTGTAGGGACACAGATGGACAGGAAATGCACATGAGCAAAGCTTTAGCTGTTATAGCACAGACAAAATAAGTTATTAGGGCACAGAAAACAATATCCAAGTGTTTCTGTGTTACTATCTAATTTTTGCAAAAGGGTTTGAATGCCTCCATTGGCCCATGAAGAATTAAAAGTTTATTAATCTGATAGTGCTCAGTAGATAATAATGTGGCATTATAGGCATTTCCTGACAACAACTGTGCAACAAACACTTTTTTTAATTGTAAAGATCATAGATTTATTCCAATTTTATTTACCATATATATTAGTTAGGATTTCCTAACTAATACAAATAATGAATTTCTCTATATATACAGAAAGGGGTTTTATTAGAATAACTTATAGGCTGTGGTCCTGCTAGTCCAAAAATTGATGCCTATTAATGGAAGGTCTAACTATGCAGTCATTGCACAGTCTATGAAGTTGAGTGTTTCAATTAGTCTTCAGTATATCCTAGCATCCTGAAGAAGTAGGCGCTAATGCCAGTGAAGAAATGGACGTGCTAGAAAGGGTAAGAGCAAGCCAGCAAACAAAAATGCCTTCTTCTGTGCCTTTTTCATAGTCTTTCCAAGCTCAAAAGATCTGAGTGTAGTATACCGCCTGTATTGTACTTGCTGGTGCCTTAGTTTGAGCAGGAACCCTGGGCCCAAATCTGCCTATCATGATGTTCTACTTGTAGGTTTCTAGGACCCTCTGGATCCTTCTACTTTGCTATTCTTCCATGCTTCTCTCCTCTAGAGTCCCAATAGGATGTCCTCCCCTCTGTCCCAGTTTCCTGGTAAGTGAACTCTTTCATGGGACATGCCCATTGGGCTAGTATGCAGATATAAGTGAGTATATACCGTTTGAGTCTTTCTGCTTCTGGGTAACTCACTCATTATGATCATTTCTAGCTCAATCCATTTATCCACAAATTTCGGGAATTCCTTGTTTTTATTTTTATTTTTATTTTTTATTAATTTATTCTTGTTACATCACAATGTTTATCCCATCCCTTGTATCCTCCCATTCCTCCCCCCCCATCTTCCCATTATTCCCCTCCCCTATGACTGTTCCTGAGGGGGATTACCTCCCCCTGTATATTCTCATAGGGTATCAAGTCTCTTCTTGGCTACCTGCTGTCTTTCCTCTGAGTGCCACCAGGTCTCCCCCTCCAGGGGACATGGTCAAATGTGAGGCAACAGAGTACATGAGAAAGTCATATCCCACTCTCCACTCAACTGTGGAGAATATTCTGACCATTGGCTAGATCTGGGAAGGGGTTCAAAGTTTACCTCCTGTATTGTCCTTGGCTGGTGCCTTAGTTTGAGCGGGACCCCTGGGCCCAAATCTGCCTATCATAATGTTCTACTTGTAGATTTCTAAGACCCTCTGTATCCTTTTATTTTGCTATTCTCCCATGTGGCTTTCATTTAGAGTCCCAGTAGGATGCCCTCCCCTCTGTCCCAGTTTCCTGGTAAGTGAAGGCTTTTGTGGGACATGCCCCTTGTGCTAGTATGCAGATAAGTGAATATATACCATTTGATTTTTTCTGCTTCTGGGTTAACTCACTCATTATGATCATTTCTAGCTCAATCCATTTATGCACAAATTTCTGGAATTCCTTGTTTTTAATAGCTGAGTAGTATTCCATAGTGTATATGTACCACAGTTTCTTTATCCACTCTTCTACTGAGGGACACTTAGGCTGTTTCCATGTTCTGGCTATTATGAATAAGGCTGCTATGAACATGGTTGAGCAAATTTTCTTGTTGTGTGCTGGAGCATCTTCTGGGTATATTCCAGGAGTGGAATAGCTGGGTCTTGAGGAAGCCCTATCCCATTTTTCTTGAGATAGCACCAGATAGATTTCCAAAGTGGCTGTACTAGTTTGCATTCCCACCAGCAATGAAGGAGTGTTCCTCTCTCCCCACATCCTCACCAGCATGTGGTGTCGCTTGAATTTTTGATCTTAGCCATCTGATGGGTGTAAGATGGAATCCCAGAGTGTTTTGATTGCATTTCCCTGATGACTAAGGAGGTTGAGCATTTCTTTAAGTGTTTCTCAGCCATTTGATACTCCTCTGTTGAGAATTCTCTGTTTAGTTCCAAGCCCCATTTCTCAATTGGGTTATTCAGTCTGGTAGTGTTTACTTTCTTGAGTTCTTTATATAGTTTGGATATTAGACCTTTGTCAGATGTAGGGTTGGTGAAGATTTTTTCCCAGTCTGTAGGCTGTCGCTTTGTTCTCTTGACAGTGTCTCCTGCCTTACAGAAGCTTCTCAGCCTCATGAGGTCCCATTTATTAATGGTTGACATTAAGGACTGGGCCGTTGGTGTTCTGTTCAGGAGGTTGTCTCCTGTGCCAATATGTTCCAGGCTCTTTCCCACTTTCCTCTAAGTGGCTTAGGTCTCTGGTTTTATGTTGAGGTCTTTAATCCACTTGCATTTGAGTTTTGTGCAAGGTGACAAAATATGGGTCCAGTTTCATTTTTTACACATAGACCTCCAGTTAGACCAGCACCATTTTTGAAGATGCTATCCTTTTTCCATTGAATGGATTGGCTCCTTTGTCAAAAATCCAGTGGACCATATGTGTATGGATTCAATATCTGGGTCTTTGATTCGATTCCATGATCAACAGCCTGTTGCTGTGCCAGTACCATGCTGTTTTAATTACTATTGCTTTATACTACAGTTGAGATCAGGTATGGAGATTCCTCCGGAGCACCTTTTATTGTAAAGATTGTTTTAGCTATTCTGGGTTTTTGTTTTTACATATGAAGTTCAGAATTGAACTCTCAATGTCTTTAAAAAATTGTGTAGGTATTTGATAGGATTGCATTGAATCTGTAGATTGCTTTTGGTTAGGATGCCATTTTTTACTATGTTAATTCTCACCGATCCATGAGCAAGGAAGAGATCATGCCAATCTTCCTCAGGTCATCTTCATCTCTTTTTCTCAGAGTTTTGAAATTTTTTCATACAAGTCCTTCACTTGCTTAGTTAGGGTAACTCCTAGACATTTTATATTGCTTGTGGCTAATGTGAAGGGTGTGGTTTTCCTAATTTCTTCCTCTGCAAGCTTGTCATTTGTGTATAGGAGGGCTACAGACTTTTTTGAGTTAATTTTGTATCCAGCCAATTTGCTGAAGGTGTTTATCAGCTTTAGGAGTTCTCTGGTGGAATTTTGAGCGTCACTTATATACACTATCATATCATCTGCAAATAGGGATAATTTGACTTCCTTCTTTCCCATTTGGATACTCTTGATCTCCTTTTGTTGTCTTATTGCTCTGGCTACAACTTCGAGTATTATATTGAAGAGATATGGAGAGAGTGGCAGCCTTGCCTTGTTCCCGATTTTAGAGGAATTTCCTTGAGCATCTCACCATTTACTTTGATTTTGGCTATTGGCTTGCTGTATATAGCCTTTATTATGTTGAGGAAAGTGCCTTGTATCCCCGATCTCTCTAAAACTTTAAGCATGAATGGGTGTTGGATTTCATTAAATGTTTTCTTAGCATCTAAAGAGATGATCATGTGGTTTTTTATTTTCAGTTTGTTTATATGGTGGATTACATTGATGGATTTCCATATATTAAACCATCCCTGCATGCCTGGAATGAAGCCTACTTGGTCAGGGTGAATGATATCTTTGATGTGTTCCTGTATGTTTTGCAAGTATTTTATTTAGTATTTTTGCATCTATGTTCATAAGAGAAATTGGTCTGAAATTCTCTTTCTTTTTTGAGTCTTTGTGAGGTTTAGGTATCAATGACACTATGGCCTCATAGAATGAATATGGTAATATTCCATCCATTTCTATCTTTTGGAGTAGCTTGAAGAGTATCGGTATTAGCTCGCCCTTGAAGGTCTGGTAGAATTCTGCATTGAAACCATCTGGCCCTGGGCTTTTTTGGTTGGGAGACCATCAATGATTGCTTCTATTTCTGTAGGGGAAATGGGACTGTTTAGCTTGTTTATCTGTTCTTCATTCAACTTTGGCAAGTGAAATTGATCAAGAAAATCGTCCATTTCCCTTAGATTTTCAAATTTTGTGGCGTATATGCCTTCAAAGTAGCATCTTATGATTTTTTGAATTTCTTCAGTGTCTGTTGTTATGTCTCCCTTTTCATTTCTGATTTTGTTGATTTCAATACTGTCTCTCTGCCTTTTAGTTAGTTTGGCTAATGATCTGTCTATCTTGTTGAATTTTTCAAAGAACCAGCTTTTGGTTTTGTGGATTCTTTGGACTGTTTTCTTAGATTCTAATTTGTTAATTTCAGGCATGAGTTTGATTATTTCCAGGTGTCTACTCCTCTTGGGTGTTTCTGCTTCTTTTTTTTCTAGGGCTTCCAGTTGTGTTGTTAAGATGCTTATTTGCAATGTTTACAATTTTTTTTTAAAGGCACTTAGTGCTATGAATTTTCCTCTTAGCACTGCTTTCAATGTATCCCACAAATTTGGGTATGTTGTTCCTTCATTTTCATTGAATTTCAGAAACTCCTTGATTTCTTTCTTTATTTCTTCCCTGACCCAGGTGTTATTTAGCAGAGAGTTGTTTAGTTTCCATGTACGTGTAGGCTTTTTGTTATTTCTGTTGTTGTTGAATTGCAGCCTAAGAGCATGGTGATCTGATAGGATACAAGGTATTATATCAATCCTCTTGTATCTATTGAGGCTTGCTTTGTGACCTACCATGTGATCAATTTTGGAGAAGCTTCCATGGGGTGCAGAGAAGAAGGTGTATTCTTTCTTGTTTGGGTGAAAGGTTCTATAGATATCTGTTAGATCCATTTGACCCATGGCATTGGTTAATGATGTTATTTCTCGGCTTAGTTTCTGTTTCAATGACTTATCCTTCAGTGAGAATGGGGTGTTGAAGTCTCCCACTATTATTGTGTGGGGATCGATGTGTGGTTTAGGCCTTTTTAGCAGATCTTTTACAAATGTGGTTGCATTTTTTTTGGGAGCATAGATGTTCTCTCACCTGTTTGTCTGCGTCTTCCTGCATTTGATTACAAATTTTATTTGTTTCCTCCGTTATCATCCTCATTACTAAGGATTTGAGGTCATTTTCTCTTATTTCCGTTGTATTTGAGTTCTCTCAGTTGTTTTCTTTGGGATAGCTGGAAACTGGAGACGCCATGTTGTTTTGGGTTTTTTTGTGTATGCTTTTTCATTGTCCTTTAGACATCTTGCCGTCTTTGTTTTTGTTGGGTAGCTTCCAGAGTGGGAGGGAGGGAGTCTGATGATAGATTCACTTGTTTTCTCACGATTTCCCTGGGCTGGGAACTCAAAGCTTCACTGGTGTGGATGTTAGGAGGCTAGCCTTGTTGTTCTGGTCTCTCACAGCCAGTGATCTTCAGCCCCCCTATGCTGTGGATCCTGAAATCCTTCTAGGTTGGGTCAGGCCAAGGTATCCACAGCCTTCTGTGTTCCCTGCCCAGTCCAGCCAGGAACACTGGGCCCGAACCACGGGCTGAACTCAGCTAGATTCTCAGGGCCTGAACTGTCTGCCGAGCTCTACTAGGGATTCTGGGCCCAAAATGCACACAGGGTCCAGCCAGAATTTTTGGGCTGGGACTACGCACCAAGCTCTGCTAGGGCCTTTTGGCCCAAAATGCGTGCTGTGGTCAGTTATTGACTCAGGACCTGAACTTTCCACCAATCTCAGCCAGGATTCTGGATTCAAACTGCACACTGTATCCAACCAGAGTCTTAGAGCTGGTGGAACTGAACGCTCTGTCCAGCCTGCGCCACAGCAAGAGAACTGCGGCTGCTCTGAGTTAGCTCTGGTGGTGGATCAAGTGCTCCGCCCAGACTGTGTCACCGCAGGGGAGCTGCCGCTGAGCTGAGGTGGTACCTAGGATGGAACTGAGCACTCCACCAAGCCTGCGCCACAGCAGGCGAACTGCGGCTGCTCTGAGGGCCAATGGTGGAACCAAGTGTTCCGCCCAGACTGTGTCACTGCAGGGGAGCTGCCGCTGAGCTGAGGTGCTGCCTAGTGTGGAGCTGCGTGCTCCACTAAGCCTGCGCCATGGCAGGGGAGCTGTGGCCAAAGCTGAGTTAGTGCCTCGGGCAGAATTGCTTGCTGGGCTAGACCAGTACCTGAGACTCTGGGGCCGAACTGTCCGCCGAGTCCAGTCTGGGTCCGAAGGCTCCACGAGACCCAAATCCTGCCCTGAGTCCCCTCTCCCGCAGCAACTCCCACCAGCCACCATACCAATCGCCTCCACCGGAAGGCTATGAGCTGCAAACCTCAGCCACCGCTGCTGGTGCCGCTGGTGCTGCTGCCTCTGCCGCTGCCGCTACGATCAGAGAAAATCCACACTCCTCCCGTGTGCAGGGGCATGCAGTTGCTCTGCACCCTGGTCCCACCGAACCGTGGAGCACTCCTGCTGCCCTGTTGTTCGGACCTCGGTGTTCCTGGCTCAGAAATCTGTGCAATTCCCTGAATTGTTCACTGGAGCCTCCAAACACGGTCCACACTGCTCGCCGCCATCTTCAATTCCTTGTTTTTAATAGCTGAGTAGTATTCCATAGTGTATATGTACCACGGTTTCTTTAGCCATTCTTCTACTGATGGACACTTAGGCTGTTTCCATGTTCTGGCTATTATGAATAAGGCTGCTATGAAGATGGTTGAGCTAATTTTCTTGTTGTGTGCTGGAGCATTTTCTCTAGCCAATGGTCAGAACATTCTCCACAGTTGAGTGGAGAGTGGGATATGACTTTCTTACGTACTCTGGTGCCTGCCTCACATTTGACCATGTCCCCTGTTGGGGGAGACCTGGTGGCACTCAGAGGAAGGACAGCAGACTGCCAAGAAGAGACTTGATACCCTATGAACATATACAGGGGGAGGTAATCTCCCTCAGGAACAGTCATAGGGGAAGGGAATAATGGGAAAATGGGAAGGAGGGAAGAATGGGAGGATACAAGGGATGGGATAAACATTGAGATGTAACAAGAATAAATTAATTTAAAAAACTTAAAAAAATCTGAGTGAAATATTTTTCATTCACCTTAAAAATCTGTATTAGAAATGTCTTTCAATTTCAAATGATTAAAATATCCTCTCAGTTGAACACAGTCATTTGACTTTTACTGAATTCCAGATATTGTCAAGTTGACATTCAAGAATAGCCATAATATCAGAGCAGGTTATACTTGAGGATAGGTCTGTGTGTGTTTCTCTTTCTGTCTGTCTCTGTCTCTGTCTGTCTGTCTGTCTCTCTCTCTCTCTCTCTCTCTCTCTCCCTCTCTCTCTCTCTGTCCCCGCTTCCCTCCAACCCTCCCTCCCTTCCTATCTCACATAAAAATTTCTTTCCAGCAGTAGAACATAACCTTCTAAATTTTCAGCCTGTATAGCATATTGCAAATGTAGCACCGCACAGGTGGGCTACTCTGTCAATGCACAGTACTAAAGTGTGCACTGTTTGTTTATGAGGAATCTCTGGATTTTAAAATATGATACTGGGAGCATAAATATTTATGATGTTAATCACATGGAAGTAATTTGCAATAGGAACATTCGCAGTGTTTTCATGGTTGCAGGTATATGCTTATCTACCCTTCATATTAATTTATTATTCATTTGGCATTCAGAGTAGAGTATTGAGACCGTTATATCTTGAATGAATTCACTGATAAGTTCATCTATTCAGTTATTGTCCTTTTAAAGTTGAGAACTTTCTAGAGAGGCAAAAATTATTCCTGTTTATAAATATATTATCTCCTGCACTGCAACAAGAACTAACTAAATACAAAACTAATCCTTATTAGTAACAGTGCAGGCTTGGAATTTAATGTTAACCACAATACATCACTACTACTAACAGTATTAACTTTGATTTTAATGGTAGTTTTCCATCCTAAACTCATGTCATTTCAATTAACAAAACCCCATAAATCCATCATTGAAATTACTAAGTGGTCAGTGTATCAGCCCTGTGCTTATTCAATTCACTACATCAAAAAATGTTAGTAGCAGTGCCATTTACTAATTAAGGCTTTGATTCTGTACATTTGTATATATACCTAGAAAGTGGTTGACTATACCAATGCCTTGAAGTTTTCCCTAAAGTTTTTTTTTACTAGTTTCATATGTACAAAATTTACATTTAGATTGGTGGCCAATTTTGAGTGGATTTTTGCCCAAGTTTCATAAGTGTGTGTGGAGAAGGGAATAGGGTAGACATGATTAACTCATACTGTGTATATGTGAACATATCACACTTTCCTCCACTTATATGAATGGTTAATATAGGTTAGTAAAGTAAATTTGAAAAATTATATTTTCATGATAGAACAGAATATTTAAAGGTAAAATTCTTATTTTAAATAAATTAAACAACATTAATGTGGAAAAAAGACTGCCTCATTCTTTTCACTTAAAAATAAGAGGTATAATTGTATTCACTGATGTCTTCCAATAACAGGATGTAGATTCAGAACATTTCTTGTACTAGAATTTAAAATTTTGATAAATAAATTAATAAAGGGCATGAATCGACTGTTTTTAAAATTGTAATATATGAAACAGAGAAATACAAATATCTCTAACTATGGTCTATATAAAACAGTAAATAAAGAGAGATGAAAACTAGTAAGGGAAATGGACACTTGGTCATAAATTGTACAAAGTGGATTGGAACTATTCTAAACAAGAACAAGATAGATCTGGGCTACTTCATTCCAAGTGGATCAAGTCCGAGAAACAGTTTATCACTACATAGCAACTGAACATATCTACATATTTTATTCTTGTGTATGTTTATGTGTGTGGTTTGTGTATGAGTACATGTGTACATTGGTATGTGTGGGAGGGAACAGGTGTGTGTGTGTGTGTGTGTGTGTGATGTAAAGGCCAGCAGTTGATATGAGCTATGCTTCTTGATCATGTCTCTTTATTTATTTATTGAGGTAGGCTCTGTTGTTAAACCTAGAACTCCAAAATTCCATCCTGTCAAGTTGTTCATCTTGTTCTGGTAACCCCTTGTCTCTGGTTCCTGAGTGCCTGGAATGCAAGTGGCTGCCACACTTGCCCAGATTTAATGTGACTTCTGGGGAATCGGATCTCTGGCCCTCATGCTTGCATGGCAAACAATTATCCATTCTGTGAGTGAGGCAATAAGCAAAAGCAAAGAGAAAATAAAAGAGTAGAATGCATGAAATGGTCCATGAGTGATTGTATCCAGGTGCTAAAGGGATTGGGTAAGTGATTTAGTAGCCTTGGAGTAGGTTTCATTCTGACTGTTTTCCCTCAGTCTCAGTGTTTCTTGAACAATATTTTCTTGAAGGACGTATGTTTTTGTCTGTAAAATGAGATATCTAGTCATAGTTTAAATGTTTTGTTTTGAAAATAGGTAGGGACTTTGCTTGCTAAATGCCTAGGAAAGGATATGGTCCATGACTCATTGTCAATAAATGGTAGCTTGGCTATTTATAACAAGATTTTGATAATTTAACAGGCTTTCCCATTCCCACAGTATTGTCAATATACAAAAACACTTGAAAACTAAACAAACACATTTTATAGCACCTTGCATTGAAAACCCTTTAAAGTTCTCTTTCATAGTCAAAAGCAATATAGTATAAAACACTAGTTTTTGTTTTCTGTAACAAATTTTTTAATTCTTATCCTCCACTCTATACACCTTACATTAAGTTCTTTATCAAGAAATATGAAAAAAATACCAACACAACAAAACCCTAAAATCCTAAAAAACAAAATATAACAACACCCTCCCCTCTAAAAAAAAAATGCCGTTACCAAACTGTAAGCAAACAAAAGCACAACAAAAGGAACTGAAGAAATTAGGGGAAGACAAGAATATGATAAAAATATATTAAACCTTAAAATTGTTTTCAATAACAAAAATTATAATAAATTCAATTATTTGATTTTATGGCTGTAAATTTAGTCAAATATATTAGAACATCTGTATACATTAACTGTTTTCTTGGAAACATAAGCTAGCATACAAAGATAAAATACTCCAACTCAGAGATGATCAAGCAAAAAATATAGTATTACCTATTCTATAATGAGCTACCTGCTATGGCATTACAATGTAATAATGCTATAGCATTATAATAGTCTAAGTGGAATAGGTAGAGTTTATTCTGCAGCATAATACACTGTCAACTCTTAGTTAAGAAATGAATGATTAGTAAGAGCAAGGCTGTATTTACAGGCAGGTGACCTGTAAGTGACATAGCAGCCTGCATTTAGCAAGAGCCAAAGCTTGGCTTAATGCTTTATTGTAACTTAAATTTTTTGAGCTGTAAGGTAAAAGCCACTGGGGGAAATGGATTCCATGTATATGCTCATAGTTCCTTGACATCTTACTCACACACAACAATGAACATTACACATACACTGAGAACCGAGGTTCCTCACATTACATGGGTATTCAATGTCACTTAAAAGAGGTGCATATTAACCACACTATACCTGTGATTAATTGCAAAATTGGACAGTGGCAAAGAAAATGTTTTCCATTGAGACAAGTAAATTAAACATTTAAGCATTCAATACACTTTCTTAATCATTTTACTTTAATGTTAGTTGATTCCTAATTCTGAGACAAAAATTAAAAGGGAAAGTGATGAGGAAAATTATAATTGATTTTTATATACATTATATATATATATATATATATATATATATATATGTATGTATATATATATGTATGTATATATGGACAAAACACAAAAGCATAGTTCTTAGTTAAAAAGAGCATGTACATGCTTGTGGAAGTAGAAATGTTTACCTTAATTAGTACATATAACATTTATTTTATATTATATAATTAATATAATAATATTATATAATATATATTAAAATTACTTGTGGCAACCCATACTTTTAAACACATTTTAACGTTAAAATTAATTTTTATGGAATGAAATACTAGTGATGGTAAGCGGAATATGTTCCATATGTTTTCAGTATGTGCCTACTTAATGAAAAAGTAAAATAGAAGTGAGGCAATTTTGTGTAATATTTTCATAGCTCTTTTAAAAGCAAATACATGTTTACACCACAAAATACAAATTTAATAATTTCATATTAATCCATGACATATTTTGAATTAAAATTTCACTGAACAATATCAAGCAAAAGATAAAATGGGGTACAGAACTAAACAGAGAATTCCAAACATAGAAATATTGAATTGCCAAGAAGCACGTAAAGAAATGCTCAGCATCCTTAGTCATCAGGGAAAGGCAAATCAAAAGGACTTTTATTCAACCCTACACCCACAGAATGGCTAAGAAAAAAAATTCAAGTTACAGCATATGCTGAGAAGAATGTGGAGAAAGGGGAAGACTCTTTCATTGCTGGTGGGAGCACAAACTTATACAACTACTTTGGAAATCAATCTGACACTCTCTCAGAAAACTGGGAATAGTTCTACCTCAAGACCCAGTATATACCGAAAAGATGCTCAACCATACAACAAGGACATTTGTTCAACTATGTTCATAGCAGCTTTATTCCTAGTAGCCAGAATCTGAGAACAATTTAGATGTCCCTCAATTGAAGAATGATAAAGAAGCTATGGTGCATTTACACAATGGAATACTACTCAGCTATTAAGAACAAGGAAGTCTTGAAATTTGCAGGCAAATAGATAGAACAAGTAAAAATCATCCTGAGTGAGTTTTAACCCAGACCCAGAAAGACACTCATGGTATATACTAACTTATAAGCAGACACTAGCTACATAATATAGGAAAACCACACTATAATACACAGACCTAATGAAACTAAATAGCAAGGAGGATCCTAGGGAGAATGTTTAATTCTCACTCAGAAGGGCAAGTAGAATAGACATTGTAAACAGTTGAAGAAAAGGAACAGGAAGGGAGCTCAACATAGAGGTTCTCTGAAAGACTCCACACAACAGGAGCTCCAAGGAGATGCTGAGACACAGCAAAACTCCAGGTTGGAGCATAATGAGTCTTCTGGAAGAGTTGTGGAATAGAGAGATGTGGAGGGGTCAGGAGCTGTGCAAGACCAATGGAGCCAACAAATATGGGTGGAGGAAGGGAGTACTACAGAAACAGATGCATCAACCAAGGACCATGCATGGAGAGGCCCTAGACACTCTGTTCCGATTTAGTAGATAGGCAGCAGAGTCTCATTGTCAGCTCCATAATATGAGGAGTAGGTACTACTTATTATTTATTTTTTAACTACAAAAGCACATGATTTAATGCCTTGCAGTGGAGAAGACTGAGTAAATTTTCTGTAAGTTCTTGTCATGACATGATTGGAGGCAATGCTGTAATGAACAGAGGTGGTCTTGGGAAGGTGGTACATTTGAAGATTTAGATCAACAAAGGTCTTTTTGCCAATAACTTTCCATTTAAGCTCCTGTGTATTGCAGACTTCCACATACGAACAAAGAGCATCTCTGAAATTGTAATTCATTTCAGAGCTGCCAGTGCTCAGAAAGAATCATTTTAGACCACTGAGAAAGAACCTGTTGGGGAAGAGAACTATAGCAAAGCCCCATAAAACAATGCAAACATTAATTTTATATCACAGTTTCATTATGTTGATGAGATGCATGAAGATAGTATCATAGAAGTTAAAATAAAACTTTTGACCCAATTGTCCTATGTTCAAGAAAGTCATCCATTCAAACCACCAATGGTTTAAGTCAAGATCTTTGGCTTTTCATTTGGAATACTAACCATAAAACAACTCAACTTGCTTTCTTTTTATTGATTTTTTTATTATTTTTCTTTTTTATATATGTTATTACACATATATACATTAAACTACCTACATCAAGAAGAATCACAAAACACTCAGGAATTATATAAATGTGTTTATATATAAATAGTGTTTTGGCTACTTGCATATGGCAACCTTAAATAAAATATCTTTTCTATCTTGGTGTATCTAAAATTCTGAATGTAAATCAATAACTACCATATTTCATCTTTACGAACTTAAAAATTTTGTCTAGACCCAAAAAGATCTTAACCCCACTACTTCTGACCTGGACTCTGGCCCCACAAGTTGATCACCTCCCTCTGGTTGGGTGGTCTTGCCATGCCACAGAGGAAGAGGATACAGGTAGTCCAGTGAGACTCAATAGGCTGAAGTCAGATGTTAGGAAAGGAAGGTTCCTGTTTCTGAGGACTAGGGTAGGGATGGAGAAGGTATAAAGGAAAGAGGGTGGGATTAGATCAGGATGATATGAGGATGGGGGGACTATAATTTGGGTATAAAGTGAACAAATTTTAAAAAATTAAAAAAAAACAGTCACAAAAGAAAGGATATACGGTAATGTTGCTTAATAAATAGTTCAGAAAAATTTCATCAGTTATGAAGAATAAATATTACAAACCTCAAAGAAAAAATAAAAATAAAATGTCATTGAGCAATAAAAATCCATAGCTAAAATTCATTATAATAACTTAACACATTCTTTTCCTCAGGAAAATATCATTAAATGAGGGGAAGGAATATAGTTTAATTGAAAGAGTACCTTCCTTGCATTTCTGAGGCTCTAAGTTGGAACCAAAATACCACTTCCCAAAAGTCAAACATAACACATTACATGGCAAAAAAAAAAAAAAAAAAAAAAAAAAATGCTAACAAATCCAGAGAAAGAAAGTTTGTATGCTGGTACCTACAGCAATATTTGTTTCCTTACTTTTTATATTTATTTTTTAAATCATGAACCACATAGTCCTGGTTTTCATTTGATCCATAATTTATAAAAATTATTCTAATAAAAGAATGTAATGAGTCAAAGCTTTCAAGTCAGTTATGAGAATCTAGGTGTATGAATGTTATGCTTTCACCCTTAGTCAGAAAAGGTGAAGAGGGAGAGGCTAATCCCCTGAAGTTACAGACCCTCCATTGGACCTCAGGACTTTTATGTTTGGAAGGATATTTCAGTATAAGATGCCAGCAAAAGCTTACTATTTTCAGGCTCAGACAAAATTCTCTATGTCTTTTCAAGGAAATATGAAAGATGTGGCTTTATTATCATGGAACTTTTGCCACCATCTCTTTTATGTCTGTTTATTAGACATTTTGTGACAGAAAAGCAATAAATGGAGAGAATGAGAAAGGGGAAGAGAGGGAAGTAAAAGGAAAAAGAGAAAGAGAGTTAGAGAGAAAGGAGAAAGAAACATAGTAAGAATGAAAGGCTAGTCCGGGTAAAGATTTCAAATGTACCAGCTGAGCTAATGTGTCTAAGACTCTTTCTTAAATAGAAAGACTTATGACTTATGCCCAACAGGAGACTCTGAGAAGAACTCTTGTGTTCCCTTGTGCTTAAATGAACCATCACCCATGAGAGTCCATGACATGTAGACTAGGGACAAAACAAACAGCAAAAATCAAGAAGCAATTTAACTCCATTTCCTTTTATTTTGCTGTTGAAGTCTTTTTTTTTTTTTTTTTTTTTTTTTTTGGTTTTTCAAGACAGGGTTTCTCTGTGTAGCCTTGGCCATCCTGGACTCACTATGTAGACCAGGCTGGCCTCGAACTCACAGCGATCTGACTGCCTCTGCCTCCCGAGTGCTGGGATTAAAGGTGTGCGCCACCACCGCCCAGCTGAAGTCTTTTAAGGTAGGTATTTCTGTGTGTTTTTTAAATTAAACATTGTTTCTAAACTTTTTATCTTCTAATGTTTGTTTCCTGTTTTAAGAAAAATTAATTTCCCCTTCCAGAATTGAATAACAAGTAAATTGCCCTTGTTTTTACATAGTGTTTTTCAGAACCATGTATTTTCTTCTTTGTTTTGTTTTGTTTTCCTTTTTTTCCCCTTTTAACTGGAGTTTATTTTTATCTTAACATAGATAATAAAAACTCAGCATTACTTTTTCTTTGAAATAGGCTTATTGTAAAATCCCAACAGATGTTGAATGCCCATTTATCATAGGTATGATCCTGGATCAGTTTCTTGGCTTTAAATTCTGCCCCATTAAAAAGTAATCCATTCCTGATTTGCATTGTGCTCGTTTTATTCTTACAGTTTCATTATTTATTTAAATAAATGAAAAAGTAAATCTCTTCCGGGATATCTTGAAACTGTATTTTCTTTACATGGCTGTCTTTTGCATTTCACAGCAAAATAACATTACCTAATACATAAAAACTCCATCAGTTCCTTTTATCACTGCTGTCCATTATGTTGGATGCACGAATCCTTTCAGCTTATGTATGCAAGGCATGTGTCTTGTTGGGAACTGCATCATTGTTTCAGAGTTTGGTTATCCCATGACTGGTCCACTGTTTTGCTCCTCAAATGAAAAAATATTTTATGCAGAATTAAATATACGTGTTGTGGTGCCAGAGAAGAGCAGACAAAGGGAAGAAAATAAAATTCCTATAAAAGGAATTTATGGTAATATACTTTGAGTTTATCTGGTCAACCCCTTTCCGCTTCTTCTCAGAAAAAAAAAATCTTATGAAGAGTTAGAGTGAAAATAAAAGTCATTATAAATAAAGGTTTTAATCTAAAATTATATATTGTTTTTATGTTTGCATCAGAGAACCTAAAGTGCCTGGTAGCATAGTGAACTCATGCATTTTCAACTCACATCTTTTTTTTAAAAATTTAAATATGTAAGATTTATTTAATATGATTAGTGACTAAAGTATTTCAGGAGTGTAAAGATTTTTAAAGGAGTTTCACATTATAAAACTATGAGCTGTTTCTAACACAATTGTATACCATCTTCACCATCAAACTACATAACTTAATATATTAATAATGTTTCATATGCTATAATTTTTTAAAATTTTATTAATTTATTCATATTATATCTCGATTGTTAGCCCTTCCACTGTTTCCTCCCATTCTTTCCTCCCTCCCACATTCCCCCTTCTCCCTTGCCTTATGTCTGTGATTGAGGGAGACCTCCTCCCCCTATATATGCTCTTAGAATATCGAGTCTCTTCTTGGTAACTTGCTATCCTTCCTCTGAGTGCAGCCAGGCCTCCCCATCCAGGGGACGTGGTCATAAAAGGGGCACCAGAGTTCATGTGAGAGTCAGATCTCACTCTCCACCCAATGGTGGAGAATATCCTGTTTGTCGGCTAGGTCTTGGTAGGGGTTCAAAGTTTAATGCCTATATTCTCCATGGCTGGTGCCTTAGTTTGAGGAGGACCCCAGGATCCAGATCTTCCTGTCATAAAGTTCTTCTTGTAGGTTTCCAGGACCCTGTGGGTCCTAATATTTCCCTATTCTTCCATGCTACTCTCGCCTAAAGTCTCAATAGGATGTCCTCTCCTCTGACCCACTTTCTTGGTAAGTAAAGTTTTTCATGGTATGTATCCCTTGACTAGTGTTTTGATATAAGTGAGTATATACCATTTGTCTCTTTTTGCTACTGGGTGAACTCATTCATTATGATAATTTCTAGATCAATCCATTTATCCACAAATTTCGGGAATTCCTTGTTTTTAATAGCTGAGTAGTATGCCATAGTGTAAATGCACCACAATTTCTTAGTCCATTCTTCTACTGAGGGACACTTAGGCTGTTTCCATGTTCTGGCTATTATGTATAAAGCAGCTATGAACATGGTTGAGCATATGTCCCTGTTGTGTGGTAGGGCATTTTCTGGGTATATTCCAAGGAGTGGGATAGCTGGGTCTTGAGGAAGCCCTATTCCCGAGCATTTCTTTAAGTGTTTCTAGGCCATTTGATATTCCTCTGTTGAGAATTCTCTGTTAAGTTCCAAGCCCCATTTCGCAATTGGGTTGTTTGGTTTTGTGGTGTTTAATTTCTTGAGTTCTTTATATATTTTGAATATTAGACCTTTGTCAGATGAAGGGTTGGTGAAGATCTTTTCCCAGTCTGTAGGCTGTTGCTTAGTTCTAGTGACAGTATCTCCTGCCTTACAGATGCTTCTCGGCCTCATGATGTCCCATTTATTAATTGTTGACATTAAGGCCTGGGCTGTTGGTGTACTGTTCAGGAAATTGTTTCCTGTGCCTATATGTCCCAGGCTCTTCCCCACTTTTTCCTCTAACTGAATTAATGTCTCTGGTTTTAAGTTGAAGTCTTTAATCCACTTGGACCTGAGTTTTGTGCGTGGTGACAAATAAGGGTCTAATTGCATTTTTCTACATGTAGACATCCAGTTAGACCAACACCATTTGTTGAAGATGCTATCCTTTTTCCATTGAATAGATTTGGCTTCTTTGTCAAAAATCAAGTGAGCAAATGTGTGTGGATTCATCTCTGGGTCTTCGATTCGATTCCATTGATCTACCAGCCTATTGCTTTGCCAGTACCATGCTGTTTTAATTACTGTTGCTCTGTAGTACAGCTTGAGATCAGGTATGGAGATTCCTCCGGAGCACCTTTTATTGTATAGGATTGCTTTTGCTATTCTGAGTTTTTTATTTCTCCATATGAATTTGAGAATTGATCTTTCAATATCTTCAAAATATTTTGTAGGTATTTTGATAGGGATTGCGTTGAATCTGTAAATTGCTTTTGGTAAGATGGCCATTTTTACTATGTTGATTCTCCCCATCCACGAACAAGGTAAATCCCTCCATCTTCTGATGTCATCTTCTATCTCTTTCTTCAGAGGTTTGAAGTTTTCTTGGAATAAGTCCTTCACTTCCTTGGTTAGAGTTACTCCTAGATATTTTATATTGTTTGTGGCTATCATGAAGGGAGTAGTTTTTCTAATTACTTCTTCTGCCTGTTTGTCATTTGTATACAGGAAAGCTACTGACTTTTTTGAGTTTCTTTTGTATCCTGCCAATTTGCTGAAGGTGTTTATCAGCTGTAAGAGTTCTCTGGTGGAATTTTGGGGGTCACTTATATATGCTATCATATCATCTGCCAATAGGGATAATTTGACTTCTTCCTTTTCCATTTGGATCCCCTTGATCTCCTTTTGATGTGTTATTGCTCGGGCTAGAACTTCAAGAACTATATTGAAGAAATATGGGGACAGAGGGCAGCCTTGTCTGGTTCCCGATTTTAAAGGGATTTCTTTGAGTATCTCTCCATTTAATTTAATGTTGGCTATTGGGTTGCTGTATATAGCCTTTATTATGTTTAGATAAGTGCCTTGTATTCCCGATCTCTCCAGAACTTTAAACATAAATGGGTGTTGGATTTTGTCAAATGCTTTTTCTGCATCTAAAGAGATGATCATGTGGTTTTTCTCTTTCTGTTTGTTTATATGATGGATTGCATTGATGGATTTCTGTATGTTAAACCATCCCTGCATGCCTGGAATGAATCCTACCTGGTCATGGTGAATGATGTCTTTGATATGCTGTTGTACTCGCTTTGCGAGTATTTTCTTGAGTATTTTTGCATCAATATTCATAAGAGAAATCGGTCTGAAATTCTCTTTTTTTGTTGGGTCTTTGTGAGGTTTAGGTATCAATGTGACTGTAGAAGGAATTTGGTAATATTCCGTCCATTTCTATCTTTCGGAATAGCTTGGATAGTATCGGTATTAGCTCCTCTTTGAAGGACTGGTAGAATTCTGTGCTAAAACCATCTGGCCCTAGGCTTTTTTTGGTTGGGAGACTATCAATGGTTGCTTCTATTTCTATAGGCGAAATAGGGCTATTTAATTTGTTTATCTGGTCTTGGTTCAATTTTGGCAAATGGAATCCGTAGAGAAATTTGTCCATTTCCCTTAAATTTTCGAATTTTGTGGCATAAATGCCTTTAAAGTAGGTTCTTACGATTCTTTGTATTTTTTCAGTGTCTGTTGTTATGTCTCCTTTTTCATTTCTGAGTTTGTGAATTTGGATAGTGTTTCTCTGTCTTTTAGTTAGCTTGGCTAACAGTTTGTCTCTCTTGTTAATTTTCTCAATGAACCAGCTCTTGGTTTTGTTGATTCTTTGGATTGCTCTCTTTGTTTCTAATTTATTGATTTCATCCCTGAGTTTGATTAGTTCTAGGCATCTACCCCTCTTGGGTGTTTCTGCTTTTTTATTTTCTAGAGCTTCCAGATGTGTTGTTAAGTTGTTTATGTGGGATGATTCCTTTTTCTGTTTAACGGCACTTAGTGCTATGAATTTTCCTCTTAGCACTGCTTTCAATGTGTCCCACAAATTTGGGTATATTGTTCCATAATTTTCATTGAAATTCAGGAAGTTTTTTATTTCTTCCCTTATTTCTTCCATGACCCATATGTCATTAAGTGGAAAGTTGTTTAGTTTCCACGTGTTAGTGTGCTTTTTGTTATTTCTGTTGTTGTTGAACTACAGCCTTAGACCATGGTGATCTGATAAGATACAAGGTATTATTTCAATCTTCTTGTATCTGTTGAGGTTTGCTTCGTGACCAACTATGTGATCAATTTTAGAGAACGTTCCATGGGTTGATGAGAAAAAGGTATATTCCTTAGCATTTGGGTGGAAAGTTCTGTAGATATCTGTTAGATCCACTTGCTTCATGACATTGGTTAATGAGGTTATTTCCCAGCTTACTTTTTTAATCAAAGACCTATCCTTGAGTGAAAGTGGGGTGTTGAAGTCTCTCACTATTAATGTGTGGGTATCAATGAGTGGGGCAAGCTTTGTTAATAACTCTTTTACAAATGTGGGCACCCTTGTATTCAGAGCATAGATGTTCAGATTCGTGATGTCTTCTTGGTTGATTTTACCTTTGACGGGTACGAAGTATCCATCCTCATCTTGTTTGATTAATTTTGGTTGAGAGTCTATTTTATTAGATATTAGAATAGCTACCCCAGCTTGTTTCTTGTGACCATTTGCTTGGAATATTTTTCTCCAACTTTTTACTCTGAGGCAATGTCTGTCCTTGTGGTTGAGGTGTGTTTCTTGAATGCAGAAGAATGTTGCATCATGTTTATGCATCCACTCATTTAGTCTGTGTCTCTTTATTGGAGAATTGAGACCGTTGACGTTGAGAGATATTAATGACCAGTGATTGGTAAGTCCCTTCATTTTTGGTATTTGTAGCAGTCGAGATTTTGTGAGGTTGTGATTTTGCAATGATATACTTACCTATTTCCTATGTAATTTTGGTTGTAGTTTGACCAATTGGAGTGGAGTTTTCCTTCTAGTAACTTCTGTAAAGCCGGGTTTGTGGCTAGGTACTATTCGAATTTGTTTTTGTCATGGAATATCTTGTCTTCTCTGTCAATGGTTATTGATAATTTCACTGGATATAGTAGTCTTGCCTGATATCTGTGTTCTCTTAGGGTTTGCAGAACCTCTGTCCAGGCCCTTCTGGCTTTCTGGTCTCTGCTGAGAAGTCAAGAGTAATTCTGATAGGTTTGCCTTCATATGTTACTCAGCCTCTTTCTATTACTGCTTTCAATATTTTTTCCTTGTTCTGTATATTTTGTGTTATTATTATGTGGCGGGAAGATTTTCTTTTCAGGTCTATTCTATTTGGTGTTCTATAGGCCTCTTGTATGCTCGTATGAATCTCCTTCTTCAAATTGGGGAAATTATCTTCCATTATTCAATTAAAGATATGTTCTGGGCTGTGGAGTCGGCTATCTTTTCTTTTCGCTATCCCTATTATTCTCAAGTTCCATCTTTTCATGTTATCTTTTAATTCTTGAACGCTCTGTGTCAGGAACTTTTCAGATTTAGCATTTCCCTGGATGGTTATTTCCAGTTCTGCAATTGTATCTTCAAGTCCCGATATTCGTTCTTCCATTTCTTGCAATCTGATAGATAAGGTCACCTCTGATATGCTTGCTTTCTTTTCTGATGCCTCTCAATCACGTTTTTCTTCTGTGTGTTTCTTTATGATAGCTTCTATCTTTATCTTCAGGTCTTGAACTGTTTTAATGATTTCCTTTATCTGGTTATTTGTATTTTTCTGAAATTCTTCAAATGCCTCTTTATATGACTCTTTTAAATCCTCAGCCCTCTTGTTTGCCTCCTCCTGCATTTGCTGGGATCTGGAGAAGGCAAGCTATTTTGGGTTTTGATAGCATTCTTTCACTCTCCTCTTGTCATTTTGGTGACTCTAGTGTTGGGAGGTGGTTTGTAGTTACCTTCCCTGTTTGAGAGTGGATAGTTGATGCCTGATTATAGGTAGGGTGCCCTTGCCTGTGGGGATCAAGGAGTATTTCCCTGGACCAGGCAGGTGATTCAGGTTCTACTCCTGGAGATTTTTCTCAACACCTTAGGCTCCAGGCTGAGTCATGCAAAGTAGGTTTCTGTTTGGGCCTTTTCACCTTACTGCTGCAATTCAGACCAGCAGTTTTGGCCTCTAGAGTAAGGTCAGCACACAAGCTCTCTGGTTGTGTAGGTTGATCCCAGATGCCTGTCCTTCCTGTTGCTTTGTAGCCAAGATCCCAGGTGGATCAGATCTTCTGGGCTGCAGCCGTCTTTTAGCTCTGCCTCTATACACTGTAGGAGCGTGCAGCCTCTCCCATGAATTTGGGAGTTCTTGCTGGGTCTTCATGAGCTGACCCAGCTAGGATCTGCCTGTTGGAGATTACAGGATCAGTGCCTGGTGGGCCTGAGACAATATGATTTCAGGCCACTGGCAGTATCAAAAGAGGCAGCAATTTCCACACCCCTGTAAGCCAGGACCCTCCCAGATTGTTTTAGATCAGAAGTTAGACCCTGCAAGCATGACCCACAGCTCCCTGTACCATGGGAGGTCCTGTCGTGCCTGCAAGAATGGACCCAGCTAGGTTCTGTTGTTTTGGTAGTGCCAGGTCAGTGCTGGTAGCCTGGGCGGGCAGCTGGCGACAATCGTGATTCAGACCGCTGGTGGGAATCCCCTGTATCTTCTCTTTCCACCAGTGAAAGCCAGGATACTCCCCACTGGCTGTAGGTCAGCAGTTAGGCCCTACAAGCATGACCCAAGGCTCCCTATATCGTGGGAGGTCCTTTCGCCCCTGAAGAATGGACCGAGCTAGATTCTGTTGTTTGGGGAGTGCCGTGTCAGTGCCGGCAGCCTGGGCGGGCGGCTGGTGACAATGGTCAACTCACATCTTAACAAGGAGTAGTAGTAAACAAAATTACTTTTATTGTGTCAAAACTCATAAAATCCAGAACTACTTTGAGTGATAAATTAAGAACTCACTTAGTACTATTTGTTTATGTTTATATTTGCAAATATTTAATGTTATTTTCTTTTAAAAACATGTTGGTATATCAGTGCTGCAGATCCCAGTTGGAGTGTCTGCCCAATATATATGCTTTCGTCTTTAAAAGTTCCTCTCTTATCATTCAATTGGTCTATGAGGAGCATGAGGCTCAAGCTGGGTTAAAGGTCTTCCCTATGGATTCCATGAATAGAGACAGTATCTCTAAAAAAATTTATATGCAAATCATATGCTCATAATTTCAAAATATTCTTTTTACACTACATGTGATCCACAGAATAAGTACACACAGTAAACACCAGCAGGAAATCTCACATGTTCAGAAAGCATCCAGGAATTAGTGATGCTGGCTTTGAAGTTGCTGATTGCTCAAAGTGTCTGAGTTATCACTTCTATCATCTCTAAATTTATTTTAAACTAAGCCCTTTATGTCTTGTTTGTCTGGTTTAATTAGCCAACTGCAATCAAGATGTATTTAGATAGTATACTCCAGGTGTGCCTAGTAGCTGTTTGATCAATAGTCTTTAAGGCTTGTGTTAAAGTCCCAAACCTATGATTTGATCAAATTACCCATTTAATTTTTAAGTGTTTTCAACAGTAGGATGAAAATTAAAGACCTACTTCATATTCCTAAAGAATATTACTATCTTGTGTGTTGCAGTAGGGTCTTACCAGCCTTTATGCGTGGGAGAACGCTTTAAGTTTCCTGAAGTTGTTAATATTGATAACAGTTTAATAATCTCTATAGTATGAGTTTATACACAAAAATGGCAAGTACTATTAAAATGTGTTTTTAAAGCCTTCTTGATTTTACTAGCATACTACTAATTATAATAACATGTATAAACACTAAGCATACTTGTCCCTTCATAAAATCACAATAAACTGATATTATTATAAAATTTTACTGTGCATTCCAAGTCAGTGAAGTGCAGTAATCCATTCATTCATATTTTGAGAATATATACCAGCTATCATTAGGAAATAGAGAAACTATGGTTATCCTGGCTTATTCAATCTGCAAAGAATGGATTTAATGTAAGAAACAAATACAAAGTAAACAACTAATATACAAGGACTTGGGTAGAAAACCAAGTGTCCCACGGGGTTTACAAAGACAAAGGGGGCCATCAAATGTCAAATCAAAAGGCTTTCTCAACCCTGAAGAAAACAGAACAGGAAAGGTGGGCAGTCATATTTAAGATTGCCAGATTGCTGAGGACAGCTGAACAAAGCCCTAATTAGCACACAGTGAAACAATGCTTTTCTGGAGCACTGGCCCATTTTACAGACCCATAGAGGTAGTGTCAGCTTCAGTCAGACCACCTAAGTTGGCACCTCTATACCAAGAAGGTCAGAGTTCAGAACCTGGCCACTGTCACCAGTGCCTCACTTAACACCCAGTTCTTGAAGGTAAGCCAGGTGTGTTCTTAGCCAAATGTAGTAACAGATTATAGACCACAAAGCTCAGGGTAGAAAACTATTGAGTGGGGAGTAGTGATTATATGAAAATTTCCAATATAAAACAGTACTATGCACAAAGAGAGAGAGAGAGAGAGAGAGAGAGAGAGAGAGAGAGAGAGAGAGAGAGAGAGAGAGAGAGTACTGTAAGGTTTGGTCACTTAATTTTTTGTTCATTTTTTTAGCAGAAATTTTTTAACTCTTTAAATCATTTTCTATATGTTTTAAAATGATTTCTTGTTTTGCTTGACACTGCAATTTAATTACATCATTTCTCCATTTCCTTTTTTCTTTCTTCCCTCCATATCTTCCCATATACTCCTCCTTGTACTTTTTCAAAATCATGGCCTTTATATTTGTTAATTGTTATATGTTCTGAGTATTCTAATATACAAATATATGTGCTTTATATATTCCTAAATAAATAGGTACAGCCTGATCAATATGCATAATATTACTGTGTGTATGCTTTCACCACTGACAATTTGATACTGGAACATCAACTGGTGTTTCTCAGCTGTAAAAGTTCTCTGATAGAATTTTTAGGGTTACTTCTTATATATGCTATTAGATCATCTATGAATAGAGATATTTTGATTTCTTTCTTTCAAATATGTATCCCCTTGATTTCCTTTAGTTGTCTTATTGCTCTAGCTAGGATTTCAAGTAAATGAGGACAGAAAGGGCAACCTTGTCTTGTCCCTGATTTTAGTGGAATTTTCAAGTTTTTCTTCATTTAGTTTGATGTTGGCTATTTGTTGTAGTATATTGCATTTCTTGCGTTTAGGTATGTATATTGAATCCTTGATCTTCCCAAGACTTTTAACATGAAGAAGTGTTAGATTTTGTCAAATAGTTTTTCAGCATCGAATGAGATGACCATGTGGGTTCTTCCTTTTATTTTGTTTACATGCCGGATTATGCTGATGGATTTTTGTATATTAAGCCATCTGTGCATTCCGGTGATGGAATCAACTTGGTCATTAATGATGATGTTTTTGATGTGTTCTTGGATCCAGTTTGTAAATATTTTATTATTTTTGCATCAATGTTGCTAAGAGAAATTGGCCTAAAATTCTTTCTTTGTTGAACCTTTGTGTGGTTTAGGTATCAGGGTAAATGTGGCCTCATAGAATAAGTTTGGCAATGTTCCCTTTGTTTCTGTTTTGTGATGTAGTTAATGAGTATTAGTATTAGCTCTTCTTTGGAAAGCTTCTAGAATTCTGTACTATAACAATCTGGAACAGAGCTTATTTTGATTGGGAAACTTTTAATGACTTCTTCTATTTCCTTAGGGTTTAAAGGATTATTTAACTTCTTCACCTGATCTTGACTTAAGTTTGGTAAGTGGAATCAAGGAAATCTATCCATTTCATTTAGATTTTAAAACATTTTGGAGTAAAGATTTTTGAAGTAAAATCTAATGATTCTTTGGGTGTTCCCAATGTATGTTGTTATGATTCCCTTTTCACTTCTGATTTTGGATAAAAGTTTGTCTATCTTGTTGATTTTCCTCACAGAACCAGTTCCATGTTTTGTTGATTCTTTGTTTTGTTCTATTTTTTTCTAATTTATTGATTTCAACCCTGAGTTTCATTATTTCTTGCGGCCTACTCCTCATTGATATGTTTGCTTCTTTTTGTTCTAGAGTTTTCAGGTGTGCTGCTAAATTGCTACTATGTGATGTCTTCAATTTCTTTATGAAGACACTTAGTACTGTGAACTTCCCTTTTACCAATTTTCCTAGGGTTGCATAAATTTGGTATGCCTTTATATCCATTGAATTCCAGAAAATCTATGATTTCTTTCTCTATTTCTTTGTTGAAACACTCGTTACTGCTTAGAGCATTGTTAAGTTTCCACAAGTTTGTAGTCTTTTGGTTGTTTCTGCTGTTGAACTTCAGGTTTAATTCATGGCAATATGATAAATTCAGGGTGTTATTTAAATTTTCTTTGTGAGAAACTATATCATCAGTTTTGGAGGAGGTTCTGTGAGGTTATGAGAAGGTGTATTTTTTTATGTTTGGTTGGAATGTTCTGTAAATATTTGCTAAGTCTACTTGATTCATGTCAGTTGCTTTCGTTATTTCTCTGTTTATTTTCTGTTTCAGTGACCTATCCAGTGGCGAGAGTGAGGTGGTGAATTTAAGCTTCATCAATGTTTCTTTTACCAATGTGGATGCATAGCTATTCAGAATTGAGAGGTTGTTTGGTAGATTTTTCCTTTGAACAATATGAAGAGCCCTTTCCCATCTCTTTTGGTTTATTATGTTTGAAAGCTTATTGTTTTAGTTATTAGAATGGCTACTCCAGCATAATTATTGGGTCTGTTGCTTGGGGATCCTTTTTCCAGCCCTTTATTAAGAGGTAATGCTTATATTTGTTGCTGAGGTGTGGTTTTTGTATGCATCAGAGTGATGGATCCTAGTTCCACACCAATTCTGCTATCCTTTTCCTTTTTATTTGGATGTTGAGTCCTTTGATATTGAGAGATACTAATGACCAGTGATTTTTAATGTCTGTTATTTTGATGTTTATACTGGAACTGTGTGTATGTGTGTGTGTGTGTGTGTGTGTGTGTGTGTTTGTGTGTGTGAGTTCATGCATGTGTGTGTTCCTTCTTTTGGTTTTGCTGGTGTTTTCTTAGGTAAAGTTAGCCTTCTTGTTTTGGAGTTTTCCTTCTATAATCTTCTGTCAGGGTGGAATTTTGCATGGATATTGTTTAAATTTTGTCTTGTCAAATATCTTGTTTTTTCCAGCTACGGTGATAAAAAGTTTTGCCAGGAATAGTAGTCTGGGCTGACATCTGTGGGTTCTTAGAAATTGCAGTATACATTCCCAGGCCTTTTTTAATTTTAGAGTCTCTTTTGAAATGGTGGGTATAATTCTGATAGCTTTATATGCTACTTGCCCTTTCCCCTTGCAACTTTTACTATTCTCTCATTGTTCCATACATTTAGTGTTTTGAATATTATGTGGCTGGATGATTATATTTTCTGTTCCAATCTATTTGGGGTTCTGTAAGCTTCTTGCATGTTTATAGACATCTCTTTCTTTAGATTGGAGGAATTTTCTTCTATGATTTTGTTGAAAATATTTTCTGAGCCCTGGTGCTGGGAATCTACTCCTTCTTCTGTTCCTTTTATATCTAGGTTTGGTCTTTCATAATGTCTCAGATTTTCTTGGATATTTTGTGTCAGGAAAACATTTTAAATTTACCTTTTTTTGGCCAATGTATTGGTTTCTTCTATTGTTTCTTTTATGCCTGAGACTCTCTCTTCCTTCTATTGCATTCTATTAGTTATGCTTATGTCTTTTCCCTAGTTTTCTATCTCCATCATATTCTCCATTTGTGCTTTCATTTTCAAGTTTTTCACAATTTTATTCATTTCTTTTACCTGTTTGATTATATTTTATTGTACTTCTTCAACAAATTTATTCATTTCTTTCTTAAAGGCCTCCATAATTTTTATAAGATTGGATTTTAGTTCATCTTCTTGTGCCTCAGCTGTATTAGGGTATCCAGGTCTTAGTTTAGAAGGATAGCTGGGCTCTGCTAGTTGATGGTGTTTAAACTGGCCTTTAGTCATCTGGTTTTACCTCATGTTGGCTGAATGTTATGGTACCAGCAGGATTCCTTGGTTAGGCAGGGAGAGCCATGAAACTGACAATGGAACTCTGGGAAAAGCACAGTTCTCACCTCTGCTGGTGCCATGAATTGAACTGAATGTTCCTGGGGCCTGGCAGACCTCCTCATGCAGAATTATGAGCTCAAGTATTATTCATCTTAAACTATAAATAATTTGATATTCTAGAGGATCTCATACATAGGTTGGAGAGAAGAATTTTTACATATGCTTCTTGGTGCCTCACACATTCTATTTAATAACTTTTATCTACTAAAATATAAAACTCCAGCCCACACTAGAATTTGTTCTTAGATTTATATCTGCCATATACAATTTTACATTTTCTCTAATATCATCCATAAAAAAATTATATGGTGATGACTATTAAATAATTTTGTGAAATGATGAATGAAACAAAACCTTAACAGGCTATACTTTTAGTGTCTTGAATTTTTCAATATGCTTACCATCAGGTGATTTTGTAAACATTTTTGAAATGACACTTTTCCAGTCTAGTTCTCCATGGATGTTTCTGGTGGACATGCATCTCATTTGACTTCAGCTGTGCCACAGTGGCTCGGGCCTCTGCTAACTCTTGTCCTTCATATTGAAGTCGGCCCCTGCCTTTGCACCTGAACTATCCTCTTCCAACTGTCTCATTCAGTTACGTTTTGAATATAATGTTATTGTGAACCAGAAGATGATGATTCTTATGACACATCACAGATTTGATTATGGGTCAATAATTTAAAGCCATGTTCTACAAACTTGTGACATTCAATGACAGTAGCTTGATTCATAATTCATGATATGTTATGAGTGTTAGCATTTGAGTCTGTTATATTCAGAACTTTTCTAACTGGTTCATTTGGTTAAATCTTGCCTTCCCTAAAACACTATCCACTTTTTCAAAAGAAGCTGATAATTTGTTAATATCAGCAGTATTCAGCAGGAGACAATGTGCTTGGCTTGATTTAGAGGAAGTGGAACTGTGAAGTAGGGATAAAGCAACATTTAGGAGCCCATATTGCAATGGATTCAGAATTTCACAATTTGATCAGAATGTTGTAAAACTTCCATTCTAGCGAATCAGCAGAGAAAAAAATTTAACGTGATAGTGATTGTAAAATATACAGTGGATCACATAAATTTCTTTTTAATGCTGTGGTTTGTATAGCTTGAGTTATATTATGAAATGTTTTGCTGTTCCTAGGCATTTTCATATTACAAATCAAAAAATAGCAAGTATGCTTTACTGTATAAAAGCTTAAAATATATATAAAACAGTGAGGACTTCTTAACTACCAAAGCCTACTAAAACTGAGGGTGTTTTTGGTAGGATGGTTGGTCTTGGTGTCCATATGCCTGCAAGCACACTATTTTTGCTTTGAGAATGTCATAGAGAATTTCCTCTATCTCTTTGCTTACAGAAACTGTGAGATACTGTGTCTGGGGATTTACTGGAAATAAAAAGTACATTTTAAGATTTAGAAAAGGAGTTTTTAACTTTATAATTCATATGCAAAAGAAAAAGGATAACACATATTTGACCAGGGTATCTCCTTTAAAAATGGAAACTAGAAATCATTAGCCCTCTGTGTGTTATCCCTAGAGTAGCTCAGCAGACAGCACCTGTGTGTGTGATAAGAGCCGCAAAGAAAGTTGAAACAAAAGTCACTAAGCATGACTGGTAAGCAAGGAGCTGAGTAAGAATGACAGGTCTAAAACAGTGAGGTCATCTGTGTGCACTGCAGCTCATTTGATTCCTGGGGACAACTCTACAAGGTGCCTGGCAGAAAACCTTCAAAAGGATTCCTTTAGATATCCACAAAAGACACATTTGATGTGTGAATCACAAGGGCTTATATCTGAAGTAAGGCCTGAGGGTGAGGTGAGATTACACAGTTTTTATCATCAGTCATTATTAATTCCTCCATGTCTCTATATCCCTCTCCTGGGGGTGGGGTTTGCACACCATTGACACTGCTATAGGCTCCAGACCACTACCACTCTGTCTTCCTTCTGTTCACTTGTAGTCTGTGGTGATTGTGGCTAAATTACAGCAGAAGTCTCTTTTGCAAAGCTTCTTATACAGAAAGACAAATAGAAGTGGTAGAGAAGATTACTGTTCCTTGATGTCTCACTTATACTTTAACTCTCATGTCTGCATGTCATGAAAAGCATGGAGGAATCCAAGGGAAAATTGAGAAGGAAGTCAGGCAGGTGCTGAGGTTTGATCATCCACATAACTTTATGTGAAGTTCCTCTTGGTGAGCTAGAGCACCATCTGCAGAGAGTGTGACCTTCACAGTGGAAATGAAGAACTCCAGTCTTCACAGCAGCCCACATTGAGATAAAATCAGGAAGGAAAGACAGAGGTGAACATGGATCTCACTGGGTTGTGGTTGTGTTGTGGCCATTCACAAAGTCAACCAGTTTTCTATTTGCCTGTTTGAGCAATATTTGTAAACCATTCTTATAAATTATCATCACAATTCCAGCTGTTCATTTGAGCACTTACATGAATTTTAAGTACATTTATATTATGGATTTAGACTGGAAAGGCGGTCACGTGAACTTTAAGGTAGTCTGTGCTACTCTAAAATGCATACTTCTTTTTCTGCATAAAAGCATATGTGGAGAGAAAGAAGAGGTGAAAGAGGGGATAGGAGAAGCAGTAATAGATTTGGAGAGAAAAGGGAATTGGGGATAGGAAAGAGAGTGGGGAGGGAGGGAGATAGACACAGAGAGAGAGACAGACAGAAAGAGAGAGAGAGACAGAGACAGAGACGGAGAGACAGAGAGAGAGAGAGCAGTTTGGAGGTGGTCAATGTGAGTGGGTTAAAGGAAATGTCTTCTTTATAACCACTGGTTAGGAAAGCAAAATAAAAAAAATGGAATGACATGTGTGCCAAAGGTGGATTAAGAACATTATATTGTAAAGGAAATGACTTCATACCATTTAATAACACACAGTAATTCTGTATGCAGTAGCATGGGAGCTCGTATCTAGATGCCTATCTTACCCTCCCATCTAGCCCCAACTGTAAAATGTCTCTTACCATTACTTTATGTCCCTGGGCCAGGTGTGTGGGAAGAACAGGTCTTAAGGCTGAATCCATGCTGACTACAGTAGGCGTGAATGTTAATAACCACCTGGATTATGCCACTTTCACAGATATAAGCACATATCCCAATAACCCTTTTTCTTTTTCTTCCTCTGACTTTTATAAAGCCAAGCTTCTACTTTTTTCCTTTGAGCATTGGTTCTACTGTTGCTGATAAATAATCTTCATGCCTCCTTCAGGAGACAGCACTTTGCCCTTAATGTGGAGCATAAGGCCACCTATAATATGGCTGCTATATAGCTTGCCAGTATCATCTGTTAATTATGAAATACTTCCAGTTATGAAAATGTCCTCTGATGATCTTCATCTCTGAGATTTTATTGTGCTGTTTTTTTTTATTATAGAAAATATCTTCATTCTACTTAATCTGTTACTTTATCTGCTACAACATATATCTCAGTATAGTTATTTGTATTTCTTGAAAGTTATTACTGATGAACAAGGCTTTGATTCTTAGACTTTTAGTCATTCACAGACATCTCTACTTTTAGGCCACATAGAGATTTAAATTTTGAATCAAGACTTTCATGGGCTAGTGAGATGAATCAGAGGGTGGTGACAAGTCTGAGAAAATAATTTTAATCCCTCCAACACATGAAAAGATGAAAAGAGCTCTACAAAGTTGTTATCTACATGCATTCTGTAGCATAACTAACATGCGTGCACACACACACACACACTAAAATAAGTAAAATTTAAGAATTTTATACTGAAATATCACTGCTGTGTTGCTAAATAAACTTGAATAGTTAGTGTATCTCAGACATATTCTCCATAAAAGTGGAAGTATAATCCTTATATTATAGATATAGGGTTCAGAAGTTAAAGGAAAAACAGATGTAAATATATATAAACATATTTCCTGGAGCTGAATTTTAAAGTAACATAACATTGCTATCTTTTTAATGGTACAATCAGCCCTAATGTCATCTATCAAGAAACCTCATCTGTTTCTAGCACAAAGTGTCTGCATAGTCATAGCTGCTAGATCAGAATCTGGCTTGCTCCAAATACCTAACCAGGAGAAGCAAACTAAGCACCCTGAATTTAAACCTTTCAGTCCTCTCCTGGAAAGTAGACTAGTTCTTATATCCATACAAGGTATCACGGAGTTCTTGTTGCCATAAAAGCACTTACTAAAGGCCCTCTGCCCACTTCTCTATGCTTCATTTGTATGAAGGGTATTGTGTTTTAGTATAATATGCTTCATCAAAGTTATCTTCAGTTTCACAGATAGAATATGTGTTAATCAAAATAACAATGCTGAAAGGTGTGTGTGTGTGTGTGTGTGTGTGTGTGTGTGTGTGTGTGTGTGTGTATGTGTGTGTGTGTGTGTGTGTGTGTGTTTAGGGAAAGAACTCATACTTCCATATCTTAAGTAATTGCCTAGTCATTTGCCCCATTTTTTACATTTTGGACCTTTATCCTAAGATATAAACACTCTCAAACTGAGTAAAATTTCCCTTTGGAGAGGGATATCTGCCTTCTGAAGTACACATGATGCTATGGAAGCTAAGTATGCATTTTTCTCAAAGGTAGATAGTAAACCATTCTCTCATAGCTGATTAAAAAGTTTAAAGACCCAAAGGAAGGTGAGTTAGTTAACTGCAATTAACTTATAGCCATTAAATCCTGGAAATCCATTTGAGATGCCTCCTGTTTGTAGTGAAAGTTAGGGAGATTTTATTTCTAAAATTGTCAAAGCAATAAATAAGCATTCATTTTCTTTGATTTAAATAAAAGATACTCTGCAGTTGTATTGCTACAATAAGCCTAGTCTCCCTGTATTTTTCTTTAAGAAACATTCATTCTTCTTTTATGTCCTTCTGAGAAGTTTATTGTTTTACTTTAGATTTTTCTTACAATTTTTATTTTTATCTATTGTTTCAGAGTTTAAGGTATACATATATACTTTGACCATATTCCCCATATGTTTCTAAGCTATATACAACATTTGATAAGTTTTAAGTCAGTAAAATATGTTTAAAATTTTTATTGCAATAGTGAAGATTCCATGGGCATGGTTATGTTATAAAGTGTTCTTAGTGGAACTTAGGCCCCAGATCTAAGGATGAGACATGTTAAATATATGTTATTCCACTGAGATGCACATCAGCCAGCACTAGTGAGTAGAGAGGTCTTCCTGGTCAAGCTTCTCGGTGACCTTGAGTATGGATTAGACTTTGGCAATATATATTGTTAGCATTAAACTTCAAGTATCATGTCACAGGGCACAATCCATATATTTACTTGACAAAGAAAGCAATAAACTTCACACTTAATAAAAATAGTCCTTATAAGATGGAAAATAATAAAATAAATATAGACTATTTCTTAATATTCTAACATCAGAAGAAGAAAATTAAATTTAGTTTGAAAGAGATAAGCAAAACATAAGGTAGTGTTTTTGACATGTGACTAGTTTGCAGATGCTGATGTAAAGACAAAGGTGGCTATAGGCTTTGATTTTTTTAAGGACCTATTTTCTTGGAATTCTTTAATGCCTCTGTCTCCCTTCCAACCCACCTACCATAGATAGAAGAAAAAGAATGGTATGAGGGACAGGAGAAGTAGACCTTTTTAGATTCAGTTCCTTGGGGAGTCCAATCTTTGTGGTCAAGATTCCAGAAGACCCATTACACAACAAATCAGAAATTCAGAAAAAGCAACCACAAATGCAGCAGCTGGAATCAGAAACCTTGAAATGTTTTCTTGAGTGTTTCTCTTTAGGAGAGAGGAAATGGAGTGATGAACAGTCAAACAATATGAAGTGATACAAAATCCAAAAAATCAAGTGTCTGCTTGGAGGCCCATATCTATCTCCTCTCAGCTGGCAAAGACAATGCCCTTGCAGGAGGCAGTTCCCCTTCTAACAGACAAACATCACATGCCCTCTCACAAGTCTGTTTCCAGTGGACAACATTATGTGCTCTCACACAAGTCAGTTTCACATCCCACACTTGGAATTAAAGGAAAACTTGTCTACCTCCACTACATGTAGCCTCTGTATCTTCTCATGATTGGTGCATGTCTCTGGTTCAAGAGATGAATAGGATGGCCATTCTTCTCCCTCCAATTCCAGTGTGCACAGTAGGAGTGTCTCTTTGTTGCATTTGATATTGTAATCTTAACTCTGCCTCTTTCTTCTCTTCAGTCTGCACAAAGCAGCTCACACCCCCACTCTGTCACAACACTTGCAGGGATGCTGACTTTTTGGAAGAATGCTGATTTTCATACTTTTCGTTTACATTAAAACTTATTCTTCAAAGTTTTATTCTATAAAAGTGTTCTTATGTAATCTGTCTGAGAGCATCACTGATCATTCACACGAAATATCATTCTGCTCTTTGTGGACAAATTAGTGATAATATTATGACACATCTATGTTTGCATGTGATATGGTCAGGAAATAAATCAAACCTAAATGAAGACCTAATTACAAAATCCTACTACTCTCTGCAAACAGCACTTATAAACACGTATCTTTGCCTTTTCATCAATAAAGCCTGCCAGAATCTCATGATCATATATTCAGCTATTTTTAATTGGACTTTTATTTGTTTTCATTGACTTGTGAGTACATTTTTAATAGTAAAACATTGTCAGTTATAAATGATTCAAAATGCTCCTAGTCTGATTTATTACAGTCTGTAAAATATTTGGATTTATGTTTTGTCCAAATTATTAATATTGTATTTCAATACGTATTTTCTTAATATAATATTTCTTCATACTTTGAATAATTTGTTATTTAATAGGCTTTTATATTACTTAATAGATATATTGAAACTGTTACTCAATTTGTAAAAGTTGAAAATGATATCTGCAGTATAATATAATTGGTTACAAGTGTTTAAAGTGCTATAAAATGTACTGGACTTTCAGTAAAACTACTAGCATTTATCCAAAGTATAAATATTGAGACACTGAGAATGATTGTGCCTTTCTCTAAGGAAACAGAATGGTAGACTGGCATGGTGTTACCCAGCTTTAATTCCAGCTCTCAGGGTAGCAGAGGCAGGCAGATCACTGTGAGTTCAAGGACAGCCTGGTCTTCAGAGTGAGTCCAGGACAGCCAGAAAAGACCTGTCTCAAAAAAAAAAAGATGGAGAAGAAAAAGAAGAAGAAGAAGAAGAAGAAGAAGAAGAAGAAGAAGAAGAAGAAGAAGAAGAAGGAGAAGGAGAAGGAGAAGGAGAAGGAGAAGGAGAAGGAGAAGGAGAAGGAGAAGGAGAAAGAGAAGGAGAAAGAGAAGGAAAAGAAGAAAACTAACATTGTTTAATTCTCTTTTTTTACTTAAATAATTTATTCAGATTATATCTCAGTTGTTATCCCCTCACTTGTATCTTCCCATTCCCCCCTTCCTCCTTCTTTCACCCTATTCCCCTCCACTAGGCCTGTGACAGAGGGGACTTCCTACCCCACCATATGATCACAGCCTATCAGTTCTCATCCAGGTAGCCTGCTTCACCTTCTTCTCAGTGACACCAGACCTCCCCACCAAGGGGTAGTGCTTAAATAGGGGGCACCAGAGTTCATGTCAGGGACAGTCCCCCCTCTTCACGCAACTGTGGAGAATGCCTAGTCCATTGGTTAGATCTTAATAGTGGATTTAAGTTTACTGCTTACATTGTCCTTGGTTGGTATAGCAGTTTTTGCAGGCCACCTAGGTCCATATCTGCCAGCCTTGATGGTCTCCTTGTGTAGTTCCATACAATACCCTCTGGGTCCTTCTATCTCCTCAGTCTTCCATACCACTCCCACCTGGAGTCCCAATAGCAAGTTCTAGCATATGTTCTGATTGCCCACTGAGTGAAGATTCTTAGAGGATATTCACGTTGGGTTAATATCCAGTTATAAGTGCATATATACCATGTGTGTCTTTCTTGGTCTGGGTTAACTCACTTAGGATGATCATTTCTAGTTCCATCCATTTGGCTTCAAATTTCAAGATTTCCTTATTTTTAATAGCTGAGTAGTATTCTATTGTGTAGATGTGCCACAGTTTCTTTATCCATTCTTCAGCTGAAGTACATCTAAGTTGCTTCTGGTTTCTGGTAATTTGAATAAAGCTAGCTGAGCAAATATCCTTTCTTTTTTGTGGAGCATCTTTCAGTTATATGGCCACAATTAATATAGCTAAATCTTCAGGTAGAACTATTCCCAATTTTCTGAGAAAGTGCCATATTGATTTCCAAAGTGGTTGTACAAGCTTTCACTCCCACTAGCAATGGAAGAGTGTTCCCCATTCTCCACATCCTCACCAGTACATGTTGTCATTTGAGTTATTGATCTTAGCCATTCTGATGGGTGTTAGATGGAATCTCAGAGTCATTTTGATTTGCATTTCTCTGATAGCTAAAGAAGTTTAGCATTTCTTTATTTCTCAGACATTGGATAGTCCTCTGCTGAGAATTCTCTGTTTACTTCTGTACCTCATTTCTTAATTGGGTTATTTGATTTGGTGGTGTTTAGTTTCTTGAGTTCTTTATATATTTTACATATTAGTCCTTTGCTGCATGTAGAGTTAGTAAAGATCTTTTCCCAATCTGTAGGTTGTCTCTTTGTTCTGTTGACAGTGTTTTCTACCTTACAAAAGCTTCTCAGCCTCATGAGTTCACATTTATTAATTGTTGATCTTAGAGTCTGGGCTGTTGGTGTTCTTTTTCAGGAAGCTGTCTCCTGTGCCAGTAAGTTCTAGGCTTTTTCCCACTTTTTCTTCTAACAGATTTAGGGTGTCTAATTTTATGTTGAGGTCTTTAATGCACCTGGACTTTAATTTTGTACAGGATGATAAATATGGATAAATACTTGCATTTTTCTCCATGTAGACATCCAAATAGGCCAGCACCATTTGTTGAAGAAGATGTCTTTCTTACATTGTATGGTTTAGGACTTTGCCAAAAATCAAATGACCATAGATAGATGGATTCATTTCTGGATCTTCAATGCAATTCCATGGTCAAGTGGCCTATTTCTATGTCAGTAACATGCTGTATTTATTACTGTTGCACTATAGTACAGCTTGAGATCAGAGATGGAGAAGCCTCCAGTTTATCTTTTATTGCAAAGAAATTTTTTGCTATTCTGAGTTTTTTGTTTTTCCATATAAAGTTGAGAATTGATCTTTCCAGTTCTGAAAAATATTGTATTGGCATTTTGATGGGGATTTCATTGAATCTGTAGGTTGCTTTTGGTAGAATGGCCATTTTTACCATGTTGATTCTCTCAATCCATAAGCATGGGAGATCTTTCAAATTTCTGATATCTATTTCAATTTTCTTCTGCAGAGACTTAAAGTTTTTTTTCATATATCTTTCACTTGCTTGGTTAAAGTTACACCAAGATACTTTATATCATTTGTGGCTATTATGAAGGGTTTATTTTCCCTAATTTCTTTCTCAGCCAGTTTGTTGTTAATATACAGGAGGGCTACTTACTTTTTCATGTTAATTTTGTATCCTGCCACTTTCCCAAAGTTGTTTATTAGCTGTAGGGGTTCCTTGTCAGAATTTCGGGGTTTATTGATATATATTATCATATCATCTGTGAATAGTGAATCTAACTTCCTTCTTTCCTATTTGTATCCCCTTGATCTCCTTTAGCTATTTTTTTTTTTTTTTTTTTTTTTTTTTTTTAGCTAGGACTTTGAATTCTATATTGAGGAGAAATGGAGAGAATGGGCAGCCTAGTTGTGGCCCTGATTTCAGTGGAGTTGATTTAAGTTTCTCACCATTTAGTTTGATGTTGACTATAGGCTTACAGTATATTGCCTTTGCTATGTTTAGGTATGTGCCTTGTATCCCTGATCTCTCTAAGACTTTTATTTAACATGAAATAGTGTTGAATTTTGTCAAATGCTTTTTTTGCCATCTAAAGAGATGATGGTGTATTTTTTCCTTTCAATTTGTTTATATGATTTATTACAGTAATGGATTTCTATATATTGAACCACCACAGCATGCCTGGTATGAAGCCTACTTAGTCAGGACGGATGAGATTTTTTATGTGATCTTTGATTCAGTTTGCCAGAGTTTTATTGAGTATTTTAACATCTATGTTCATAAGGGAAATAGGTCTGAAATTCTCTTTCTTTGTTGGGTCTTTGTGTGGCTGGAGTATTAAGGTGACTGTGGCTTCATAGAATGAGTTTGGTAGTGATCCTTCTGTTTCTATTTTGTGAAATAGTTGGAGGAATATTTGTATCAGTTCTTCTTTGAAGATCTGGTAGAATTCTGTGCTGAATTCATCTGGCCCTGAGCTTTTTTGGTTGGGACACATTTGATGAATGCTTCTATTTCCTTAGTGGATATAGGACAATTTAATTAGTTTGCTTGATCTTGATTCAACATTGGTAAGTGGAATTTATCAAGGAATTCATCCATGTCATTTAGATTTTCAAATTTTATGGAATATTGGCTATTCAAGTAAGAAATATTGATTCTTTGGATCTCCTTGGTATCCTTATGTCTCCCCTTTCTTCCTGATTTTGTTAATTTGGGTACTCTCTCTTTCCCTTTTAGTTAGTTTGGCTAAGTGTTTGTCTATGTTGTCTTTTTTTTTTTTTTTTCAAAGAATCGGTACTTGGTTTCATTGATTCTTTGAACTGTTTTCTTTGTTTCTAATTCATTGATTTCAGCCCAGAGTTTGATTATTTCCAGCCATCTACTCCTTTTGGGTGTGTTTGCTTCTTTTTTTTCCTAAAGTTTTCAGGTGTTCCATTAAGTTGCTTGTATGTGTTGCCTCCAATTTCTTTATGAAGGCCCCTAGTGCTATGAAATTTCCTCTTAGCACTGTTTTCATTGTGTCTCAAAGGTTTGGATATGTTGTGCCTTGATTTTTCATTTGATTTTATGAAGAGTTTAATTTCTTTTTTTATTTCATACCTGACCAGATGTCATTGAGTAAAACATTGTTCACTTTCCATGTGTTTATAGGCTTTTTGTTAATTCTATTGTTGGTATCCAGCTTCAGACCACAGCAGTCTAAAAAGATGTGGGGGATTATACTATTTTTTTTTATCTGTTGAGGCTTTTTGGTGACCTATTATATGGCTAGTTTTGGAGAAGATTCTAGGTTGTGTGGAGAAGAATGCATATTCTTTTATATTTGGGTAAAAAATTCTGTGGAAGATTGTTAGGTCCATTTGATTCATGACCTCTGTTAACTTCATTATTTCTCTATTTATTTTCTGTCTTGAAGATGTGTTTAATGGTGAGAGTGGGGTGCTGGGGTCTCCTACTATTATTGTGTTGGGATCGATGTGTGGTTTAAACTTTAAAAGTATTTCTGTTATGAATGTGGCTGTCCTAGTATTTGGGGCATAGGTATTCAGAATAGAAATGTCCTGTTGTTGGATTTTTCCTTTGATGAGAATAAAGTGTCCTTCTCCATTTTTCTTGGTCAATTTTAATTGAAAGTCTACTTTTTCAGATATTGAAATGGCTATTCCAGCTTTCTTCTTGGGTCGATTTCCTTGGAAAATCTTTTTTCATCCCTTTACTATCACGTAAAGTCTATCTTTGTTGCTGAGATGTGTTTCTTAAATGCAGCAGAATGATGGACCTTGTTTTTGCATCCATTTTCTTATCTTGTTTCTTTTTACTGGGGATTTGAGACCATTGATTTTCAGAGATATTAGTGACCAATGGTTGTTGGATCATTTTGTTGTAAAATTTGTGGTGATTGTGTGTGGCTGTGCCTGTTTTTTGTTTCACTGTTGTGAGATTATTTATATACTGTGTTTTCTTAGGTATGGTTTACCTCATTGTGATGGAGTTTTCCGTCTATCTTCTGTGGAACTGAGTTGGTGTTTAGATATCGTTTAAATTTTTTTTTGTCATGTAATATCTTGTTTTCTCCATTTATGGTGATTGAAAGTTATTCTGGATATAGTAGTCTGTGTGGGCATCTATTGTCTCTTAGTGTCTGGATGACTTCCGGCCAGGCTCTTATGGCTTTCATGGTTTCTGTTAAGAAGTCAGGTTTAATTCTAATGAGTATGCCTTAATATGTTACTTGGCCTTTTTCCCTTGCTGCTTTTTATATCTTTTCTTTGTTCTGAAGATTTAGTGTTTTGACTATTATGTGGCAGAAAATATTTCTTTTCTGGTCTTGCCTATTTGGCGTTCTGTAAGCTTGTTCAATGTTTAATGGTATCTCTTTCTTTAGGTTGGGGAAATTTTCTTCTATGATTTTCATGAAAATATTTTCTGGTCCTTGGGACTTCACATTCTCCTTTTCATCTACTGCTATAATCCTGAGGCTATGCCTTCTCATGGTGTCATTAATTTCTTGGATGCTTTGTGTCAGAAATTTTTCTCTTTTAAAAATTTTTAGAGATGTAACAATTTCTTCTAATGTACCTTCAGCCCCTGAAATTTTCTCCTCCATTTGTTGAATTCTGTTGGTGATTCCTGTTCTCTTTTCTAATTTTTCTATTTCAAGGGTTTTTTTTCAATTTGAGTTTTTTTTTAAATGGTGTCTAATTCCATTTTCATGTCTTGAACCATTTTACTCATTTCCTTTACCTGGTTGATGGTGGTTTCTTGTTTCTGTTCGATGGTCTCTACTCACTTGTTTATATTTTCCTGAAATTTTTGGATGTATCTATTCATATCCTCTTTATAATTCTCAAATACTTGTATAAGCATATTTTTAAGATCATTTTCCTGAGATTCGGCTGCCTTAGTGTATCTGTTGATGTTTGGCCTTTCTGGTGGATCCATAAAGCCTTGGTTTTTTGTTGTTTGTGTTCTTACCTTTTCCTATAGGCATCTTTTGAGAGGGTTTGGGATTTCTAAGCTGTCAGGCATGGGGGTGAGTAACTTGAGAAGGCAGCTGCTTCCTATACTGGATTGACAAACACTGTCTTCCTGGATAAAGAATCTTCTGAACTCTGCCACCTAGGATCCATGATTTTGTAGGTTTTCTCTGGCTACTACTTGTCCTCAGATGAATTAGCCACAGTGTAGAACAGTGGCTTGGATGCCAGAATGCTGTGTTGCTTCCACTCTGTTGATCCCTCATTCCCTGGAGGGGGCCTACGCTGCTCCATTACTCAAAAGACTGCATTGTGCTTGGAGCTTGTGGTTCCCAACCCTGGGAAAAGTCCATCCACAGTGGGATGGGTGTGGGTTTGTAACCTTCTTTTTTTATCCTCCCCACTTGCTTAGTCTGAGAAGTTGCCAAGACTGTGATTTGGATAATGGCCCTTTTCCTCACCTGGTCACTGTAGTTCTGCCTCCACCACTACCACATCTGCTGCAGGAGACCCTCTGTTCTATAGTGAATCTGTGCTCTCTCTTATATTCAGCAGAGCGCAGGGCATTCAAAATTTGTATCTTCTGAACCAAGACTTGTCCAGCTGAAATGTGGGCTGGAGCTTGGAGCCCCTGCTATGTGCCCTCCAGTCCACTTCAGAGCCTTTGTTACTCAGCCCTCTAGACACAGTCTATACTGCACACCACCATCTTGTTCCTCCTTGTGTATCTGATCTTGATTCAACTTTGGCAAGTGGAATCCATCAGAAAAAAATGTCCATTTCCTTTAGATTTTCAAATTTTGTGGGTTATAAGTCTGTGAAGTAGGACCTAGTCACTCTTTGCATTTCTTCAGTGTCTAGTGTTATATCTCCTTTTGATTTTTGTTCTTGATTTGGATAGTGTCTCACTGCCTTTTAGTTAGTTTTGCTAATGGGTTGTCTATCTTGTTGATTTTCTCAAAGAACCAGCTGTTGGTTTTCTTGATTCTTTAAATTATTCTCTTTGTTTATAATTTATTGATTTCAGCTCTGAGTCTGATCATTTCCAGCCATCTAATCCTCTTGGGTGTTTCTGCTTCTTTTTTACTTAGGGCTTCCAACTATATCATTAAGTTGCCTATATGAGATGTTTCAAACTCTTTGTGAAGGCACTTAGTGCTCTGAACTTTCATCTTCGCATTGCTTTCAATGTGTCCCACAAATTTGTGTATGTTGCACCTTCATTTTCACTGAATTTTAGGAATTCCTTAATTTCTTTCTTTATTTCTTCCCTGACATAGTTGTCATTGAGTGGAGAGTTATTTAGTTTCCATGTGTGCATAGGCTTTTTGTTATTTCTGTTGTTGTTGATGGCAGCTTTACTCCATGGTAGTCTGATAGGAAATGGCATATTCTTTCAATCTTCTTATATCTGTTGAGGCCTGTTTTGTGAACTACTGTATGTTCAATTTTGGAGAATATTCCATAAGGTGCTGAGAATAAAGTAAGATCTTTTGTGTTTTGGTGAAAAGTTCTGTAGATATCTGTTATATCCTTTTGATTCATGACATCTTTTAGCATCATTATTTCTCAGTTTAGTTTCTGTTGTGTTGACTTGTCCTTTGGTGAAAGTGGGTGATTGAGTCTACCAGTATTAATGTGTGAGGATCGGTGTGTGGTTTGAGCTTTCTTGTTATTTCTTTTACAAATGTGGGTACCCTTGTATTGGCTGTGGAAATGTTAAGGATTGTGATGTCTTCTTGGCTGAGATTTCCTTTGATGAGTATGAAGTGTCTTTCCTCATCTCTTCTGATTAATTTTGATTGAAATTCTATTTTTATTAGATATTATAATGGCTACACCAGCTTGTTTACTGTGTCTGTTTGCTTAGAATACCTTTTTCAAGCTTTTTATCCTGAGGTAATGTCTACTATTCTGGATGCAATGTGTTTCTTGAATGCAGAAGAATGTTGGGTCTTTTTTTATGTACCCATTATGTTAGTCTGTGTCTTTTTACTGGAGAATTAAAACCATTGATATTGAGAGATATTAATGAACAGTGACTGTTATGTCCCTTGATCTTGATGTTGGTTCTGGTAGAGTGTTTGTGTATTATGCTTTGCAGCTGTGGTGTTATCTATTTCCTGTGTTATCTTGGTTGTAGTTATCATTTTTGGCTGGAGTTTTCCTTCTAGTAACTTCAGTAGAGCTGGAATTGTGGACAGATACTGTTTAAATTTGGTTTTGTTATGGAATATCTTGTTTTCTCCATCAATGTGTATTGAAAGTTACATCGGGTATAGCAGTCTGGACAGGCATTAGTGTTCTCTTAGGGTTTGCAGGAACTCTGTCCAGGCCCTTCTGTCTTTTATGGTCTCTGCTGAGAAGTCAGATGCAATTCTGAATGGTTTGCTATTATACATTACTTGGCCTTTTTCCCTTGACACTTTTAATATTTTTTCTTTGTTCAGTACATTTTGTGTCTTGATTATTATATAATGGGAGGATTCTTTTTTCTAATGCAATCTATTTGGTGTTCTGTAGGACTCTTTTATGTATATGTGCATGTCTTTCTTTAAGTTGGGGAAATTTTCATCTATGATTTTGTTGAATATATTTTCTGGGCCTTGGAGCTGGGCATCTTCTTTTTTTTCAATTCCTATTATCCTTAGGTTTCATCTTTTTATGGTGTCCTTGATTTCTTTGATGATTTCTTTGACTTAACATTTTCTTTGAAGGTGGCAAATTTTTCTATTGTATTTTTTATACCTGAGATTTTTTCCTCCATCTCTTGAATTCTGTTAGCGAACTTTCCTCTGCATTTCCTGTTTTCTTCTCTAAATTCTCTTGTTCCTCGAATTCTTCTGTCTGCGTTTTATCATTGTTTCCATTTTCAGATCTTGAACCATTTTGTTGATTTCCTTCATCTGATTGTGTTGCATTTTCCTGAATTTCTTCCAGTGATTTCTTCATTTCTTCTTTATATGTTTCCATTAGGTCTCTCTAAGGTCTGCAATCTGTTTGGCTGCATCTTCCTGTATTTGTTACATATTTAATTCATTTCCTCCTTATCATCTTCATTACTAAAGATTTGAGCATTTTCTTGTGATTCAGTTGCGTGTGAGTTCCCAGGGTCATGTTCTTTGGCATTACTGATTTCTGGAGAAGCCATATTAGTCTGCCTTCAGTTTTTTTTCTTTTTGTTTTAGTGTGTGTGTGTGTGTGTGTGTGTGTGTGTGTGTGTGTGTGTTTAAGCTGTCTTTTAGTCATCTTTCTGTTTCTGACATTGAGAGCTAGTTTCTGGTGTTCTTCACTGGTTGTTGAGAGTATTTCACTGGTGAGTGTCTATAGGTTGAAACCCCTCACCTGTGAGGGTCATGGAACCCTTCCCTGGATCAGGAAAGTGACCTAGTTTCAGTTCCAATGGACTTTTCTACACACCCTGGTCTTCCCACTGGGCCATCAAAGGCTGGTGCTGGTACTCTGCAGTCCAAGGTGCAGTCTGAGATAGGGTAGGTACTATCTTTCTTTAGATGGACTTTGGAGACCCTGCCCTTGGCCACTGGGGCTGTGGAAACTTTGTCCAGTCCACATGAGAATGTGGGAGCTGCCTATTGGCTTAGGTTTCCCTTAGGATTAGTTTTTGGTCCAGTCATAGGACCTCATTTCAGACTGACAGAGACAGCAGAAAACATGCTGTAGCCAAAAATATGTCTATATGCACCTATTTCCCATACATGTGCCCTGGTTCCCTCTGTGGACTATCAGGGTGATCTAAAGTCAGATCCACAATCTGGGCTACCCCCTGGGACAGCAGAAACTGACTTTGGTGCTCTTTAAGCCACAGTTCAGTCAGAGAAATTGCAGGTACTGCCTGATTAGCTGCAGTAGACTTTGGAGACCCTACCTGTGGCTACAGGCCTGTGGGACTTTCCGTGGACTGGTGAGGGTGTTTTGAGGTCATATTCACCCATTCCCCTGGGTTCTCCCTTCAGCCAACAGATCCAGAGACTGGCATTTTACCAGCCCCTGTTCAGTACCAGATACAGAGTCTGAGATATAAAGCACAGCTTCAACTGGCAGGCTGCTATACAACTAGTCTTTGGGTACTAGGTACCCATCCTCAGTGAACCAGTTGCATGGCCCAAGGCCAGATCCAACTGTGCTTTGCAATGTGTGGACACCTCTCATCTAGGGCTCTCCAGGTCTTCTGGTCTGTAGCTCCCAGCCAGATCGCTAAGCTCCATCCTTCCACTCAAACACTGAGGGTAGTTAGCACCACCATCTTGGATTCTTTCTGAACATGCTTAATTTATTTAATGAAACATAAAAGATGGATGATGTAATGGTACAAATCAGTACTATGGAGGAAGACAGAAGATAGCTATGAGTTTGAGGGTCAATGAGTGTTCTCAAAAGCTTAAAACCAGCAAGAATAATTACAATACTGTGTTAAAATTTAGTAATTACAGTAACCAGAAAAAACTGTCTTCATCTTAATATGTTTTTATATTTAAAGCCTTTAAATATGAGAGAATGATATATTTAGAAAATGTACCTTACTTATGTTGAATTCCTTTGCCATGCACCTGTTTTACAAACAGTAAACACAGTTTTACTAGCCATTACAGGACCAAAATCATTACATCAACAGCATTTTTGATGAAGACTGTTCACATATCATATGCTATTTAAAGTGAAACATAATCAAGAATGTGTGAGGCTCATTTTAATTAACTATGTATTGTGATGCAAATGTTTAATGCAAGAAATATTCCATAAGATAAAAGAACAAAATAGTCCATCATGGAAAAATTGGGAAATTACAGGGAAAATTGTAGTCTTACATCCTAAGAGCTAATGCACAAGGTAAAACACTGCTCCCATCATTACTTTATATATCCCTAATCCCTTAAATTGGGGAAAATGTTATATCTTTGATCTAATAGCAGGAGGACCTAAAACAAACAAAAGTTTTCTTCAGCCAGCAGCAAAATAGAAAGCAAAGCTTAAGGAAGAGTGAGAAGTAATCAGCAGTTGTTACTGGCTCAAACATGGAGGAGCCACATAAGAAAGACAAAAGAGGAGGCCCTCTAGGTGCAGAAAACAGCAGCAGAGGTCCACATCAGCAGTCCATGTATGAACTACATGCAGTTGTTGATGGGCACAAATAAGAAGTGAATAGTTAAAGGGAGTTTATAGGTAAAGACACACCTTCTTAAAACTGGTTATGAACATCACTCAATCTGGAGATATGACAAGGTCACTAGACCAAGCTTGTCAACAGAGGAGAGTAAGTAGAGTTATTTTGGGTTCTAGTGCCACTAGACTATGTCTGCTCATGAATTGTAAAGTTATATAACAGAAGTAGACCTTTCAGATTCAATCCACTGAGGGAAAACCACCTTGAGTGAGAAGGTGACTATGTAAAATCAAGACTTCAAGAAAGAACAAAACAATAGCCATGCCTCCCCCTTCAAAATCCACAAAATAACAGACCTGTACACACTTTACTGTTGGGATTCTAACTTCTCAAATTGTGAGATAAAAAAATTTAAGGTTTTTTACATGGTCCTCATTGTATTTTGAAATGGAAAACTAGCAAAACAACATGTATTTACTGTTTTAGGGATGAGTTCATTTTTTAATGGAGAAAAATGTAAAACTGGAGAAGTTTAAATCATCTCTGAAGAATGCAAGCAGTGGACTTTGTCATCATAATTAATTGATTATTATGTCTCAAACTAACATGAATTATCCCTTTTTAGAATTCTTGTTCATTATTGTCTTAGTGATTGTTCTATTGCTGTAAAAAGACACCATGAACAAGGCAACTCTTATGAGAGAAAATATTTAATTATGGCTTTGTTTACAGTTTCAGGGGTTAGTCCATTGCTATCAGGGTCAGGAACAGGGCATTACACAACTGAAATAACAGCAGAAGCTTTGACATGCTTATTTGCAGGCATCAAGCAGAAGGAGGGCAAGCCAAGGCCTGACTTGTGTTTATGACACATCAAAGTCCACTTCCAGTGACACATCTACAACCAGGACATACCTCCTAATCCTTCTTAAACTGTTCCATGCATTTGATCAAATAAGCTTCTGTGGACTATTCTCATTCTGTCTACCACATCACAATACAAACCTTCTACTAATTACAATTAATTTTGTTTCATAGACAAAACAAGATATAAGATACTGCTTTCACAAACACATAAGATTGATTTTTATAAATCATGTGAGTAAAAGAATATCATAAGATTTACTAAGTCCTTAGCTTTTTAACATTTTAGATACCTGCATATTTTCATGTTTAAATGTGGAAACAAAATTGATTGTAAAATAATAAATACTTAAAAATGTTTTGAAAATATTGTCTATAATTTCCTTGCATTTCCGTGAAATTCTAGTTTTTATTTTAAAAGTTTTAAAACAAAAATATGTTAAATTAATATTTAACTTGAAATCGTACATAAATCCATATACATTGAAATGGAAATATCTTTATATTTCAAGAGAAACAGTCTATTTCATGAATAATCTTATCTGTTGTAGGTACTGCTCTTTTTAGTCAGAACTTATGTTCAATTGATAATGATACCAATTATCATAAAATAAGTTTTGATAATGATAAAAATACAGAAATCAGAGGTGGGTCAACATAGAACAACATTCAAGAAAGAATGTACAATTGATACAAATAACAGAATGGAAAATAATCTCAGACTTTACTAACAGTTAAAGTGAAATTTTTTTAAAAAGGGCAAGGTAGACTAGATTTCATGAAAAAAAAAAATGCAATATGTAGTCCTCACTCTACAATAAAATGCCTTAGTTAGAGGGAAAAGTCTTTCATTTAGGAAACCGAAACCTAAATTATGAAGCCGGGTTTTTAATTCAACTACAATCAAGATGAGAACATTACTGGCTAACAACTACAACATACCTATGCTTACAAACTGAAATTAGAATCCAGCCTAACACACACAAAAGTTAGAGGAGGTTGTATTTGAAACAATGTACTTTATAAGTGCATTCCTGAGTTAAAAAGAAGTCAGAAATGGAACATTGCAAAGAGTTCTCTTCAAATACAGACTAATATAAAATTCTACTTCTTGATGAAATTGCCTATTTTCTTTCTCCTTATTATTTCTATAGACTAACTTCATTTCCATAGAATCAGCGTATTTTGGAAACTCATGAGTCCCTTATGAGCCTCAACATGTCAACACCTCATGTCCTTTGAAAGTAAATGAGGAAATCTTGGAGTCCGTACAGTTGTAAAATAAAGCAAAGTTTTGGAATGCATAAATCAATTGGGTAATCATCACATATATTAGGAAAATAAAAGGTTATCAAAGAACGAATGTAAAGATGGGATGGATGATTAGAGAGTACCTAACCTCATATCTAGGAGAATTGGTACAGGTGTTTAAAATGAAGTTCAGATGACATGTAAGAAATACATTGCTGAGAGACATTAAAGTAGGACTGTCAAGGAAACTGGAAGGTAGGAAGTAACATTTCTTTTCTCACTTTAGGTATATATTAGATATCTGTGTTCATAGTCCCCGATGATATGGGACCCTGAGATTGTTGATCAGCAGGGTCAATAATCAAGAAGACAAGCTGGGAACAGAATAAAAACAGTAAAGATAGCCAGGAATTGCCAGGATCTTCTATATCAATCCTTCACTGTACGTAACCATAACTCCATTCTAAGATTAATAAGTTCTTATTCATTCACATCCTATAGATCTTAATTACTCAATGGAAGTGGATTTAGTAAAATGTAATTCACAGTCTTGTTCTGCCCTGATGCAGAGTTCTGAAGTCCAGAAAGAAATTGTGGCAATTAGGTTAAGCACACAAATTTGCTCCTCTGTTAATTGAACCATAACACTTTAGATAATGCAAGTTATAAATATGTGCACATAAACACATACATATACTCTTACAAAACTGTATAGATACATGTGTGTAAACACATGCCATCTTTGAGCAGCAGTCTTCCATCACCCTTCATGCAATTTATATAAGATTTTGAGCTTTGAAAGAGAATGCTTCCCATTTAAAAAAATTATTTATTATTATGTATACAGTATTCTGCCTGCATGTACTCTTGCATGCCAGAAGAGGGCATCACATCACATTATAGATAGTTTTGAGCTACCATGTGTTGCTGGGAATTGAACTCAGGACCTTTGGAGAAGTAGTCAGTGCTCTTAACCTCTGAGCTATCTCTTCAGACTTGCTACCCATTTTTAATATATAACCTTGTACATAAAATTGAACTTTCTCATTCTACATAATTCTATATTACTGGTGACAGAAATGGCTATTCATATTTTCATTTAATTTTTATCTATTTTGTGTACATGCAAGAAAGAAAGAGTGTTCAAAAAATAAAAGCACTCCTACTTAATTATCTTTAAAATAAAACTAAATAACTTGACTGATAGGGATGTTTACAGGTTTCCACATGCACAGCTGTATAAACATACATTCTTAAATTTGTTGTGCTACACATACAGTAAAAATAATTAAAAAGTTATTGTTTTTAAGTTACCAAGAACTGATTTAGTTGTTTTTAAAGGTCTTGTACCAGTAATAACCTCAAAGGATCTTCCCTCACTACTGGCATTTTTTAGGTGACAACACTGAAACAAAATTGTCTGGAACCCAGGCTCAAGGTCATAGATTATGTGACCTATTTTGAACTTAAAGTCAACTCCTAGGGTTGTACTTTTAACCAATCAATTGTATTTTATTACTTTGGTTGAGGAAATTGCTCTAGAGAATATGAAAGAACAATGTTCTAAATTTGTGCATAGAATTCTTTCAACTTGAGAAAAGATGCCTCTGGGTTGAGAAGTCAAGAACAAAGATAGATTTCCTCAACTGAGGATGCAATTTGGGGCCATGAGAAAGGTGTGTGGTAGTGATGTGCTTCAAGTTTAGCTTAAAAGAAACTGTACAAGTGGATGCCTAAGCAAGGTATTAAAAAATTATTCCTTGCTTTTAAATATTCAAATGTAACATATGAATTTATATATCATATGCTATACATACAAATGTACAAAAATAGAAAATGCTGCAAACTCAAGTCAGAAAAACAATGCTTGATTTCTGACACACACACGTATGTATGTATTATGTGTATATATATATGTGTGTATGTATATATGTGTGTGTGTGTGTGTGTGTGTGTGTGTGTGTGTGTGTGTGTGTGTGTGTATGAGGCAGAACATGAACCCAGGCTCTTACTGGAAGTGGAGGAGCCAGGGGCAGAGGCAGCATTGGGGCTCTAGCTCCTGCTGAGGTACCGGGTTCTGGTTACTCCTTGTTACAGCAGAAGAAATTCAGCTGATTATGCCAGGATAATCATTCCTCAGAACTTATATCCTTAGAGTTTTGTTATTCTTTAACCTTCTTTTCCTATTGTTTTGGTTAGTTGGGTTATAAGGGACACATGATCAGTTAATAAATTTGTAATAAAAATATTTTTAAGAAAACTGAGCCTACATATATATGTCACACATACATATATATCAAACACACATACATAGACATATATATATATATATATATATATATATATGTCTATATCTGTATGTATATGTACATTGGAACTTTTAACATTAAAACAAAGCAGTCCACACTTTAGTTTTTCACAAAACTATTTTAGCTATGTGAACTTGCACCAATACATTGATCTTGTTATTTCTTTATTTTCATACATATAGAATGAGGATTTAAATCATTTTTTATAAATAAAATGTACTAATCTCCAATCAAAGTTCATGAAACAAATAACATTAAGAGCTTTAATGTTATAATTGTAAGCACATGGAATAGGAAATACAGTGAGTTCAGGGAAAGGATATAGGTTATTGTGACCATGTCCCCTGGAGGGGGAGACCTGGTGGCACTCAGAGGAAGGATAGCAGGTTACCAAGAAGAGACTTGATGCCCTATGAGAATATACAGGGGGAGGAAATCCCCCTCAGGAACAGTCATAGGGGAGGGGAATAAGGGAAAAATGGGAGGGAGGGAGGAATGGGAGGATACAAGGGATGGGATAACCATTGAGATGTAACAAGAATAAATTAATAAAAAAATTAAAAAAAGAAAAAAAAATGTAATGAAGAAACAGTAATCAACTTACTCTAAAAACCAACATAATGTTTAATAATGTATAAACATATGGAGAATTCATATATAGACAGAATACAGAGTTTTAAGAGGAAGAAAGCAGAGATGGCGTGAAAGATCTAGAAGGAAAGAATGTAAGCTTAGATTATTCAAAACCTATTTTATTTAGGATTCTTAAACACTTCAACCTCACTTCTGACCTACTGACCAGAGGAAGGGAAGAAAACCTGTTAATAGGAAAAATCAGTTGTGGGCCTGTTTAAACCTTGTTTTTCTTGGGCCAGTTCCATTCTGCATTGTCAGGATACCAGCAGTCCAGTCCAATAGCCACAACTAAACACCAACACAAATCAATATAAGTGGCACAACCCATCAGAAACATCAAGGCTCTGCTGAATTGGTATAAATCAGGTGAAGTGGCCAGAGCAAGCCCTAGTAGCACAAGAAGCTCTCTGGAGTGTTTCTCTCTGTGAAGCAAAGACCAGAAGAGACCTGTGAAGCTTTGCATGGTGGCATAGCAATGCAAAAAGCATTGTCCCACTGTCACAGGGGTTGCATTGATATTCTTTCCAAACGTCATGCACCCTTCCATGTATCTTTTTCCAGCAAAACATCACATACCCTCTCAGAAGACATCCTTCAACAAAACACCATGTGACACAAACGAGTCTTCAAAGAAACCAGATACTTCCACTTCAGAGGCAGACAAGATAAAGACCAAATGTACTGAACCTAGAGATGTAAATAATACAAAGTAAATACTGTGAACAGTGTCATGTATACTGTTTAAATACCCTAGATAAAACAAAGAAATTTTAGAGAAAATAAAACTTACTCAAGAAAAAATAGGAAGTGTGCATGATGAGTGCGTTAATACATGCAGTGAATGAGGAGATGCAAGTTAATATTATGAAGAAAAAACACCCATTAGATGTCTTGGCTGGTGAATTCCATCAAAAATTTAAAGAATTACCAATAATTCTTCACAAGCTCTACGAATGACCCGTGAAAATGCAACATTTCATCAGTCAGTCTAAAGGAGCAAAATCAAACAAAGATACTACATGAAAAGTACGAATAAATAGACCTTATATGTGTCAAAATATTTTTTAAAATCTTACTTGTGAATTAAACTTAGGAATGTGTAAAATGATTACATAACATGGCCAAGTGGGATTTACTTCAGTATTGATAAATTCAACACATAAAATCAATATTAAAATCAAAAGAAATTTATATATATATATATATATATATATATATATATATATATCTCACATAATAAAAAAGAAAGGGAGCATAATAAAACTAAGTAGCCTCCCATGGTAAAAATAGTAAATATGGTCCCTATCTGCCTGATGTTTCTGGGGCACAGCCAACAGAGGCAGCAGAAGTGAGCTCCATGATAGCCTGGACCCTCACTGACCCCTATCCCGAGGAGGCCCAGCTGGCAGAAACATTCACCTTAGAGTCCTCTCCACCAACTTCAACCTGCCTGAATTATTTGAGGCAAAGCCAGCAAAACCAGCACAGGCCTAGGTGACCTCAGGAACATTTAGGTCCACCTGAAGCACAACTACCAGAAGTGAGAAGCTGGCTTTTTCCTGAGCTCCATAATCAAGCCCATGGCTTCACCTGTTTCCCTAAAGAGTCTTGCACAAAATCAGTAAGAACCAGTGCAATATGGCACCACTGAAGCCCAGATATCTTACTACAACAAGCCCTGGATAAACTAACAGAGCCAAAGCACAAGAAGATGACCTTAAATCCAACTTTAAAGATGATGGAGGCCTTTGTAGAAGAAATGAATAAACCTCTTAACGAAATACAGGAAAACACAAACAGGTAAAGCAAATGAATAAAACTGATCAAGACCTGAAAAAACTGTAAATAGAGGCAATAAAGAAAACACAAACTGAGTGAATCCTGAGGTTGTAAAACCTAGGGAAGAGAACAGAAACAACAGACACAAGCATCTCCATGAAAATGCAAGAGGTTGAAGAGAAAATCAAAGGCCTAGAAGATACAAGAGAAGAAATTGATACATCAGTGGCAAAAAAAAAAATGTTAAATCTAAAAGATTCCTGAAAGAAATCATCCAGGAAATCTGTGATACTATGAAAAGACCTAACCAAAGGATAATAGGAATAGAAGAAGACAAAGGGTCCCAACTCCAAGAAAAAGAAAATCTTCAACAAGTCATAGAATAAAATTACCACAACCAAAGGAAAGAGATGCCTATAAACATAAAGAAGCATAAAGTATACCAATTAGGTTCAAGAAGAAAAGAAAATCCTCCCACCACATAATAATTAAAACATTAAATCTACAGAACAAGGACAGTAGATTAAAAGCTACAAGGTGAAAAGTACAAACAACTTACAAAGGCAGGCCTATCAAAACTACACCCAACTTTTCAACAGAGACTCTAAAAGACAGATGTATTAAAATTTCTAAGAGACCAGAGATGTCAGTCCAGACTACTATACCCAGCTAATCTTTGGATCTTTATATATGGAGAAAACAATATATTATGTGGCAACACCATATTTGAACAATATCTATGCAGAAAACCAATCATACACAAGATACAAGGAAAAACCCAAGCCAAGGAAGTCAACTACATGAAGAAATCAGCTGAAATGAATAGCCCCACACCAGGAAAAGCAGAAGGGAAACATATACATCCAACAACATTGAAATAACAGCATTTAAAATAATTGGTAATTAATATCTCTCAACATTAATGGAATTGATTCACCATTAAATAGATACAGGCTAACAGAATGGGTGGGAAAATAAGATTCATCTTATTGTGATGCATACAAGAAACACACCTCAGCAACAAAGATACAAATTACCTCAGAGTAAGAGTATGGAAAAAGATTTCCAAGCAAATGGACTCAGGAGTAAGCTAGAATACATATTGTAATATCTAATAAGATAAAATTTCAACCAAAATTAATCAAAAGTGGTGAGGAAAGAACATTGCCAACTCATTCTATGTGGCCACAGTCACCCTGATACATAAACCACACAAAAGACCCAACAAAGAAACAGAATGTCAGACCAATCTCCCCTATGAACATTGATGAAAAAAATACTTGATAATAAAATAATAGTAAGACAAATCAAAGAACACATTAAAAACATCATCCATCGAGATCATCCATTCATGACAGGGATGCAGGGATGGTTCACTATATGAAAATATGTCATTATAACCCACCATTACCACCTGAAAGAAAAACGTATGATAACTAAATGCTGAAAAAGCCTTTGAAAAATCTCAACACATTTTCATTTTAAAAGTGCTGGAGAGATCAGCGATGCAAGGTGCACACCCAAACATAATTAAAGCAATACACAGCAAACCCTTATCCAAACTCAGATTAAATGGAGAGAATAGTAAAGCAGTTCCAATAAAATCAGCTACAAGACAAGGCTGTCTACTCTCTCCATATCTCTTCAATATAGAACTAGAAGTCCTAGCTAGAACAATAAGACAATAGTAGGATATGAAATGGATACAAATTGGCAAGAAAGAAGTTAAAGCATTACTATTAGCAAAAGATATGATGGTATATATAAGTGAGGCAGAAAAATATTACTAGGGAACTCCTACAGCTGATCAATGCCTTCAGCAAAGTGGCTGGATACAAAATTAACTAAAAATATCAGCAGCCCTCTTTGTACAAGCGATCAATGGGCTGAAAAAGAAACTAGGAAAATAACACTCTTCATAATAGCCACAAATAATATAAAATATAACTCTAACCAACCCACTGAAAATCTTGTAAGAAAAGAACTTCAAGTCTCTAAGGAAAGTAACTAAATAAGTTATCAGAAGATGGAAAGATCTTCCATGCTAATGGATTGTAGAATTAAGATAGAAAAATGGCTGTTTTGCTAAAACCAATCCACAGATTCAACAAAATTCCCATTAAAACTCAAACAACATTCTCTATATACTTTAAAAGAGCAATCCTCAACTTCATACAAAAAAAATAAAAACTTAGGATGGCTAAAACAAATTTGAACAACAAAGGAACTTCTAGAGATATTACCTTCCCTTATTTCAAATAGTACTCAAAACAATAGTAATAAAAAGTGCATGGTATTGATATAAAACCCAAATGATTTATCAGCAGAATTGAATCAAAGACTCATAAATAAACCCACAGACCTAAGAAAACTTGACTTTTGACAAAGAGGCCAAACCCATAAGAAAAAAGAAAGCATCCTCAACAGATGGCCCTTCTCTAACTGGATATCTGCCTGAAGAACAATGTAAGTAGATCCATATTTATCACCCTGCACAAAACTCAAGTCTAAGTGGATCAAAGACCATGAAATAAAACTAGATACAACAAATATAACAGAACAGAAAGTGAGCAATAAGCTTAAACTCATTGCTACAGGAGACAACTTTTTGAACAGAAAACTAAAAGCTCAGGAGCTAAGATGAACAAATAATAAATTGAAACTCATGAAACTAAGAATCTTCTGTAAGGCAAAGGACACTTGACAATAGGACAAAACAGCAGGTTACATAATGGGAAAAGATCTTCACCAACTCTATATATGACAGAAGGCTAATATCAAAAATATATAAAGAATTCAGGAAATTAAATCCCAACAAACCACATAACCCAATTAAAAATGAAGTACAGAGCTAGACAGAATTCTCAACAGAGAACTCTCTAATGGCTTAGAAGTACCAAAACAAATGCTCAACATCCTTAGTCATCAGGGAAATTCAAATCAAAATGACTCTGAGATTCCCTCTCATAACAGTAAGAATAGCTGAGATCAAAAACTCAAGTGACAGCACATGCTCAGAATGATGTGGTGCAAGCAAGGAGACACTACTTCATTGTTCCTGGAAGTGCCAACAACTGTAGAAATCAATCTGGAGGTTTCTCAGAAAACTGAAATAGATCTACCTCATGACTCAGTAATATCACTCCTGGGTATATTCCTAAAAGATGCTCCACCACAACACAAGGGCAATGGCTTAACTATGCTAATAGCAGCTTTATTCATGATAGCCAAGAATTGGCAACAACCTACATGTCTCTCAACCAAAGAATGGGTGAGTAAAATGTGGTACATTTGTTCACTGGAAAACTACTCAGCTATTAAACACAAAGATGGCATGCAATTGGCAGCCACATGGATAGAACTAGAAAAGATCAACCTGAGAGAGGTAACTCAGAGCTAGAAAGAAGTGTAGGCACGTACTAACTTAGAAGTGGATGTTAGCCATATAGTACTGGCTAACCATACTACAATCCATACACACAAATAATCCAAGGAGGGCCAAAGGGGGGATGCTTGAATCTCACTCAGAAGAGGAAATAAAATAGATATCTGAAGTAGATAGAGGGAAGGAACTGGTTGGGATGGAGGACAACAGGGATGGAGATCAGGCACGGAGAAATCTTGGTATTAGGGATGGGAGGCGCTACAGAGATAATGCAAATCTGTTTGTGGAGCGTCTTTAGGCTAGAGAAGACTCCCAGGAATCTTTTAGGGTGACTTTAGATGATACACCTAGCAGGTGATTTAAGGAGCCTGAAGTTGCCATTTCTTCTACCCAGGTGAGACTTCCAGTGGAGTGAGGGGAACACCAACCCATCCATAAAACTTTCCACCCAGATTTTGTCCTGCCTACAAAAAGTAGAGGGATTAAGATTGAGGGAATGGCAAATCAATGACTTGCCCAGGTGGAGACCCACCCCATAGGAAAGGGCTCACCCCTGCCGTTTTGATAGTACTCTGCTATGCTTGAAGACTGGAACCAAGCATAACTGAGTTCCCAGGCCTTTCATCAAGCAGCTGATGGAAATAGATGAAGAGACCCAAAACTAAACAATAATCTGAGCTCAAGGAGTTTTGTGGAAAAGTGGGAGGAAAGCTATAGGAAGCCAGAGGAGCCAGGGACACCATAAGAAGACCTACAGAGCAAACTAACCTGGTCCCATTGGGGCACACAGAGACCTATCCACCAAGTAAGGAGCATGCGTGAGTTGGACCTAGACCCCCTACATATATGAAGCAGATGTGCAGTGAGGTCACATGTGGGTCCCCTTACAATAGGAGTAGGGATTGTCTCTGATTCTGTTGCCCGCCTCAGGATTTCTTTCCCAAAGTTTGGCTGCCTTGTCAGGACTGAGTAGGAGAGGATGCACTTAGTCCTTTAGCCACTTGAAGTGCCAGGGTGGGTTGGTACTTCTTGGGTGACTCTCTTTCTCTGAGAAGAAGGAGAGGGGGAAATAGGGAAGTAGGATGTGTAGTGGAACTGGCAGGAGAAGATGGAGGGAGCTGAGACCAGGAGGTAAAATGATTTTAAAAAAAATAGATAGGTAGATAAATAAATAAATAAATAATAAATAAATAAGGAAATGTAAAATTAAAAACACTAATAATGTAGTGGTATAAAGAAACATTCACAAGTTGATAAAGGGGATCTATGAAAAAATCCATAGTTAACAGAGTTCTTTGTTTCTTCTTTTTTTTAAACATAAGTGTTTTCTCTTCAATAAATAGAAAATGAAGAACATGTTTGTTGTACCGTTTCTATACAACATTACATTGGAATTTCTATCCAGGTCCATTAGAGAAAAAGAAAATATGAAAATATTTGATAGGATAGTATTAAAAGTATTAATATTTATATGTGAGTTGGTCATGAATTTTACATAATCATCCTAAGAATTCTTTCACGCACATGTTCAGTGCTGGTAGATGAATATAGTGTAGACACAGGAAAGGCTATGACTATATGAAATCAGTTGTGTTATGTAGTCTAAAATGAAATATATGAAGATTAAAATAATAATTCTATTCAACCAAAGCAACAAAATAAAAAAACATGATTTAAAATAAATTTAATATAAGGAATTACATATATTCATTGTAAGCAATAAATAGTAGTGAAAAATTTAAAAAAAAACTAGAAATACTATATTCATAAATTTTGTATTAACTATGTTTAACATAGTAATAGTTTTAACTTATTTTTATCTTTAAATCTAAAGATCTCTATTAGAACTAATAATGCTTTTTATAGGAGCTTAAAATCTGATTCTAAGATTCATTTACAAATGAATTGTACATAAAAACATGAAATGTTTTTGTTTTTGTTTTTTTGTTTTTGAGACAGAGTCTCTGTGTTAGCCTTGGCTGTCCTCGACTTACTTTGTAGACCAGGTTGCCTTGATCTCACGGCAGTCCGCCTGCCTCTGCCCCCAAGTGCTGAGATTAAAGGCATGCACTACCACGGCCAACTATGAAAAGTATTTTTTAAAGAGAATTTTCATAGAATCTCATATTTTGACTTTCAAATTTATTACATACTAAAAATATTCAAACTATATTACATATTAATGTAAAAATTGCTAGAATTCAAAAGAAAATATATATTATTTGTCAAAATGTGGGAGAAAATAGGCAATTTCTCCTACTTTACACATGAAAATATATCACTCTAATGCCAATTAGAAAATTTTATGAAATGCAAAATTTAGTTACTAAATTATTGAGTTCCATAGTTCAAAATAATTTAATATACATAATATAAAAGTTGCTTTATAGATATTTTCCAAATATAAAACACCAGATATTAATAAGTACTTACTAGGTAGACCCAATAATTTTGTAGATTAAAAAGAAGTCATGTACTGATATATGATACAACAGAGAAGAACCTTGAAGCCATAGTGATGGAGCTTATAATAAAAGGGCATAAATGTAATTGCAGTTATATGAAGGGCAAAAACAAGCAAGTCCATAGAGAGAGAAAGCAGGTTAGTGAATGCCAGAAGCGGGAGGGAAGCAACAGTGGGAAGTTATAGCTACTAACGACCATGAAGTCTCTTTAAGGTAGAGTGTGAACGTATTGTGGATATAGTTACGATGACTGCACAGTCTTGTGAATACATCAATAAATTCATTTGTTCAGCTAGAAGAATGTTCTGCCACTAATAATGTATCATTTAAAACAGAACAATACAAGTGTGAAAGAAATTATCTGTATATTGCATACTCCAGGCTCAAACAGATTTGTAAATCCATGCATTTCCTCATTAATACATAACATGGTCCAGAGTTTAGATATCTGTCCATCCTCTGTCACTCATATGGCAAATCACTCTATTTTCTACACTTTCTTCAGGCTCTTCTTGAAAAATAAGAGTTGTAAAAGCATGGCTATAGGACAACAGACTTCTTTGTTTCTGAGTTTTATAATGCTATCTGGTATATTATTTTCCTTATTGGTTAAGTGACAACAGCATAATCAAGTGAAAAAATGTTATTTTCTCAATGTATTATGTAAAAGTAGGGATGGGAATTCCAAATACATAGAGAATTGAGTAAGTCCAGCTTTGTGGAATAAAAGATGTTCAGATTCACTGTCTGATGTAATAGCCAAGATGATTTGTTTAAGTTAGCACACCAAGTATGCCCAAATAAAGATATTTAATCTCACCCTCTTGATTGTATAGTTGTTGAAGTAAAAATAAAACCATCTTTAAAACTGTATGTACTGTGATCTCATATGCTGTCTTTAAAACATGAGAAATTAATAAAGATAAATTTGGAGAAAATTATCATTAACTACATTGAGCACTTATAAAACTGGTTATTAAAAAATTACCTCCAAAAAGGCCCCCTTGTCTTTTTGATACATTGCAGTTGATGAGATTGTCAAATTTAATTCTATGTATGTTAAAATCATGGCCTATAAGGATTCTCTAAATAAAACCTGTCATGTTTTCTATCTAGTACTGTGCTGTAAGAGAAACAGTAGACCATCATTTGAATATACTACTTTTCAGTGTTCAGAATGATAGGCTGTGGTGAGAAAAAGAATTTCTGCATAGCTTGCTCTACCAGCATGGCCAGAGAAGACTAGTGTTTTGCAATTTAATCCTATTATGTGTTCATTTTGTATTAGCTTGAACTCCTTAGATTATAAGTGTTATCATATAGATGTCATTTTCTAGGTACTTTCCAGCTCTGCCATGGAATTTGTATTTGTACATACATAATAAGCTTCCGTAAATAATTTCTGAATTCATAGCTCTCTTTTCTCATAACATTCCTGCTAGCCAGCAAACATTGAGACTTCACGTAATGTTTTATGTAAAATTATTATGCAAAATATTAAACATACATATTAAATAACATCAAGAATTTAATGAATAGCCATTCATCCAGGAAGGGGATGAAATTAGCACAGTCTATTTTGGAGAACGACAATGATAAGTAATTATATGTAACCTAGGATAATGACATTGTGCTTAATTATTGTTTTCTGTTGTTTATCACAAGTAACTCTTTTTACAAGGCCAAGAACTGACTTCATTAAAGAAAATGTCACTCTTCTTCTATTAAATGGTTGTATATTTTGAATGAGAGCTGTTCCCTGTGAAGCTCTGTGCTTCAATGTTGTAGTAAATTTATATGTCTGGCCTATTAATGTTTATTGTCAGCCCTATAATTATATTTATGGTGTTATTTTCTAAGGCACCAGCAATAAACCAAGGCACAGAAACCTATTATATTTTTAAATAGCATAAGTTAACCTGGGGCAGGACAGATATTAAGCCCTTAAATGATATCTCATATTGAGGCCATCCCATACCCTACCCCAATCCCATGCTGTCTGCTTCTGATAATTTCTATCAAGCTACCCCCTATCCATAATCCCAAGTAGCTAATTATAATCACCTGGGCTAATTCTCTATCCACATGAGTCATATGCTTCTCCTGGACCTAATCCATGGCACAGCCTTCCTATACATGCTCTTCTCTTGGTCTAGAACCTTAATCACACCTATCCCAGATGCCCTGTCCAGGAGTGACAGCTTTTTATTCATCAAACAGGTATTAGCTCTTAGACAAGGTACAAACAATTTGGAGTATGTGAGTCTGCTCATTTGGGCAGAACACATCAACCTCCAGCACTTCAGTACTTGGATCATGGCTGGTGATGCCACTTTGGAAGATTGTGGAATCTTTAAAAAGTGGTGTTTCATTGGAATAAGAGGATCAGTGGAGTCAAACCTCAAGATCCCCTTTATACCGAGGTCCCTTTTCTTCTCATCTGGTCTCTGCTGCATGACTATTGTGGCAATGTGAACAGCCAACTCCTGATTCCATCGCAATGCCCTTCCCTATCATGATGAATGTTGGTCTCTCAGTCTCTTAATCTATGATAGGCACTCCCTCCATTAAGTGGTTTATGATCAAATAGTCATATATTTTCATAGAAACAAGAAAAGTCAGTAATAAAATGTAGAATTATAAATTCTGTACATAAAGCTTTTGTCCACACACTTGTAGCAGTCAGAATATTAACAATGATGGAGCACTAAAGGCCAGAACTGAGAACTGAGGCGTCCATCTCTCTAGTCATTATTATGTTCCTGGACTCTAAAAAACATTAGAAAAAATAGTTTATCAAATTTACAAGGAAAATAATGAATTTACTTCATTCAAAATTCAGAAATAGAGAATTATTTTTGTAGACCATGCATCACATGTTTGTAATATAAAAGCATAAAATCAACTCTGAGAGAAAGGAAGAGACTAGTAGAAACAGGGGTTAAAAAAAAAAAAAAAGGAATGGTCAATGACTATGGGCAAAGCACAATGATATAAATGTGAGAAAATGATACTTTATTATTTATATACTATTTATGATAAATAAAAATATGTTTTCATTGCATATGGGATGAATACTAAGTTTGTATGTAGGAGTTAAATACTTTTTGATGAGACATTTTGGGATCAGGCTCTTACCTAATTTACGCATGCACCTGTCAACTCAAAGAAAATTTGTTTTTCTTCTTCTGATCATTAGAAAACAAAATTCCTTTTTTTTTTTTTTTTTACATTTTTGTACCTGTGGTGGCTTGAATAAGAATGCTCCCCATAGGCTCATATGCTTTAATGTTTAGTCAACAGGGGAAGTGTGTCACAGGAGGTGAACTTTGAGATTTCAAAAGCCCAAGATTGGCCCAGTCTCATCTATCTCCCTTGGTCTATGTACGAGATTGTAGGTTTCATCTACTGCTCCAGTGATAGCCCTTGTGCCACTATGCTCACTGCCATGATAACAACAAACTGGGCCTCTGAAACTTTAATCAAGCTCCTAATTAATGTTCTCTTTCATAAGAGTTGCCTTGATCATGTTGTCTCTTCCCATCAATAGAAGTGAGCAACAGTTAGTAAGACGGACTCAAAGTTTTATATACTTGGAAGACTCTTTTTCTGTTCCCTTTATGTATGTCATCTCTTCCTGTTTGTTCTAGATACCAACATCATCTCAGGGACACTTTCACTTACTGTCCTGTTATACTCACCAATTTCAGCACACTTAGTCTAAGTCATGCTGATGTTATTTGTTGTTTGTTCAATTTTTAGATTGTAATTTAATCACAACAGTCTTCCCTCCCTCCTTCATAGCTTTTTTAATAGTTGCATATAATCACACTAATTATTTCTTTACTTTCCCTTTTTCAGTCTCTAATTTATAATCTATCTTTTTTGACAGCACAGAATTACTGTGCTGTCACTTTTTGTGGGCTCTTCATGCTATAGTTTAGTTCAGAAACATTCATATGTATGCATAATTCATATAAAGGTTTGCAGATATACTCAACAATTAAGAATTCCTATGCCCTTACAAATACACAAGTTTGATCCACAGAATCCTTGTCAGACAATTCACACCTATCTCCAACTCCAAGAGATATAAATCCTTCTCCTCCTCACCAGGGCAACTGTAGTAACAGTCACATAACCACATACAGACACATGCTCAAAATTTAAAAAGAAAACTAAATATCTAAAATGAAATGCATGTTTAATGCTTTTTCCATATTGATGTCCCTATTCAACTTCATGTACATATTGAAGTTTTGAACTATATTAAAAAGTTCTTCTGATTTTCTTTCTCTGAAGTAGCATGAGAAAAGCTCAACTCAGTGAACTGTTTTACCAGTAACTACATTAGAATACATAAATACAAATATAAATATAAATATAAACTAAATATGTCAAGAAAATGTCAAGCTATTTATTCAAAACAGTAAACAAAACAGAACAACAAGATACCTCTGCATGGATCTTTTATTTGTTTATTTTATGAGAAGAGTAATAAAATGTCAGTGGAAACAATGTATTATAGAATTGATAGAGTACTTACTTAAGGGTGGGGTCTATGTATAAAAAGCTCCCCAAAATTGCCTTTCCCTGTAGTTTTAGAAAGGTCACAGTTTTCTCCAGTGTAGGCCCATCAAAGTTAGACATGTGTATATAAAATTATTTTCTACAGGAAAAAGTTACACTTTCTTTCTTTATTTTTTAAGTTTCTTTCTACTGATAATGTAGTGACAGGAATTATCCCAAAAACTAGACTGGGCTTTTGAGTACAGGTTCTCAGGGCTACTTAATACTCACCACAGCCCCAGTTTCCTATACAGGCTTGTTTGCAAATATAGGTGGATTTTTTCCTTTTATTATTTTCAGAATCTTTTCTACATTTTCACAGGCAACAAGAAAACTGGGAAGCATATTACAGAAATTGAGTCTTAGCCTGGCAATAGTTACCTTGCTATTTAATGCATGATAAATATATACTTGTATACAATAAGGATCCAGACATGTGGAAAGATTATACATAAACTGTGAGTAATATTTGGAGGACATTAAAAATATGTGTGCATTGACTTTAGTCCACAATTTTTGCTAACATAAATTATAAATAAATTTGCACTTTCATAAAGTCAATTCTCATGTTGAGTTTTGCTTCCCTGAACCTTTACTTATCCAGCCTTTTTATTGGGAAAATATCATTTATATTTTATGTACCCCATTTTTTATTACACAAAGAGCATTTCACTTCTCAAAGCAGGATACACCAACATTCCTATCTGTTTTTATCATTGTTATTGATAATTCTAGGGCACAATGACATAATCTCCTAAAAAAAATAAGTTTTCTGATTGAAACAAATCATTGACGATTTTAGAATTTCTTGTTTAATATTTTTCTTACATACACATTTATGTTATTACACATAGATACAATAAACTACCTACAGCAAGAAGAGCCATGGAATAATCAGGAATTATATGAATATTACAGCCATAGTGTTTTGACTATTTATATTTGGCACCCTTGAAGAAAGCATATTTCCTATCTTGGTGGGTCTAAAATTCTGAATGTAAATCAATATCTATTATATCTCATCTTTATCAACTTAAAACATCTATCTTGACCTAAAAACATCTTAAGCCCTAAACTCCTAAACTTAATTGTAAAAACTAAACTATCTGGTCTTCAACCCATAAGACACTTGAGAAGGAATAAAATTAATTATCTGAGTAGACAGGAAGTGAAGGAAAGCAGCTTCCACAATGAGAAAATGACAGAGACAGTTTGCTAAATGAAGAGTCATGCAAATCTCTGTATAACATTGGGGCATCATCAGCTTTCTGCTGGAATGTATCTGATAGACATATTTGTGAGGCAGGAAGTACTAAGGCCTAGCAATCTCTTGACAGAGTTTGGCTGTCAACTGCCTGTATCAAAGCTTGCCCATTATTAGGCAGAATTCTATCTGTGGCAGAAGCAAAGACATTTTACACAGTGGCTGGTTTGCCACATTTGAAGCCATCTTCATTACAAGGTTCATTGATGCTCATCATCTTCTTAAAGGTCAGCTACTTGTTGCCAAGAATTAACCTGTTTTATTGTCAATGAATCTGACAAAAGTCTAATATCCAAAATATATAAAGCACTCAAGAAATTAAACACCACCAAACCAAATAACCCAATCGAGAAATGGGGCTTGGAACTAAACAGAGAATTCTCAACAGAGGAGTATCAAATGACTGAGAAACACTTAAAGAAATGCTCAACCTCCTTAGTCATCAGGGAAATGCAAATCAAAACAACTTTGAGATTCCATCTTACACCCATCAGAATGGCTAAGATCAAACATTCAAGCGACACCACATGCTGGAGAGGATGTGGGGAGAGAGGAACACTCCTTCATTGCTGGTGGGAATGCAAACTAGTACAGCCACTTTGGAAATCTATCTGGTGGTATCTCAGAAAAATGGGAATAGGGCTTCCTCAAGACCCAGCTATTCCACTCCTTGGAATATACCCAGAAGATGCTCCAGCACACAACAAGAAAATTTGCTCAACCATGTTCATAGCAGCCTTATTCATAATAGCCAGAACACAGAAACAGCCTAAGTGTCCCTCAGTAGAAGAATGGATAAAGAAACTGTGGTACATATACATTATGGAATACTACTCAGCTATTAAAAACAAGGAATTCCCGAAATTTGTGGATAAATGGATTGAGGTAGAAATGATCATAATGAGTGAGTTAACCCAGAAGCAGAAAGACTCAAATGGTATATACTCACTTATATCTGCATACTAGCCCAAGGGGCATGTCCCACGAAAGCCTTCACTTACCAGGAAACTGGGACAGAGGGGAGGGCATCCTATTGGGACTCTAAATGAGAGAAGCATGTGAGAATAGCAAAGTAGAAGGATCCAGATGGTCCTAGAAAACTACAAGTAGAACATTATGATAGGCAGATTTGGGCCCAGGGGTCCCACTCAAACTAAGGCACCAGCCAAGGACAATACAGGCGGTAAACTTTAAGTCCCTACCCAGATCTAGCCAACGGTCAGAACATTCTCCACAGTTGAGTGGAGAGTGGGATATGACTTTCTCACGTACTCTGGTGCCTCACATTTGACCATGTCCCCTGGAGAGGGAGTCCTGGTGGCACTCAGAGGAAGGACAGCAGGTTACCAAGAAGAGACTTGATACCCTATGAGCATATACAGGGGGAGGTAATCCTCCTCAGGAACAGTCATAGGGGATGGCAATAATGGAAAAATGGGAGGGAGGGAAGAATAGGAGGACACAAGGGATGGGATAAACATTGAGATGCAACAAGAATAAATTAATAAAAAAAAGTTAAAAAAAAATTAAAAAATTAAAAAAAAGAATCTTTAAAATAATAAAGTGCCATATTCTGTAGGTCTGAAGTTTTTAAGACATTATCTAAATATTTTACCTCATCTATCTATGGAATTGGATCTATTTGTTAAACCTAGGATGTATAGTCTTGTGATAAAAATAGACTAGTAATTGACATGACTATGGTTTTATCAACAATTAACTTGTATTATTTAGTTATCTTAAGCAGCATGCAATAGCACTTTCAATGTATTAGAGGTAAACCTTGTATTATAGTTGAGTTGCATATGTATAATACTTCATCTTAGAGCATAAATGTATGTGATGAATAATCATGAATTTGAATCATGTCTGTGTGTATGTGACTGGGGGAAAGTACAACCGTACAGTACTCTGTCATATCCTTCTAACTTTTTTCTAGGCATAGAACTGAGGTCTTTCATCTTGGCAGAAGGTGTCTTTTTCTACTGTGTCACCTCTTCAGCCATAGTCTCTAATTTACTGAAAACACAGATATTACTAGTGTTCATTTGTGTTTTAATTCTAATTTATCATCAGGAGAAATGAGATGTAATACAGTTTAGGGTAATTAGATTTATCCATACTGCAGAGGAAATGACTCCACATAATTCGACTATGAACATTTTGGTCTTGGTTTTGGTTTTGATTTTTTGAGACAAAATTTCTCTGTGTAGCCCTCGTTTTCCTGGACCAGCTTTCTGGACTAGGCTGGCTTGAGCTCACAATGATCCACTTGCCTATGCCTCCCAAGTGATGGGATAAAAGGAGTGTGCCACCACGCCTGGCATAACACTTTTTTTTAGTATTAACCGTGTGTGCTTTCATAATTAGGACAGCTGGTACTAGATGTTCATTTTTTTGAACAAATATTATCACTTAAGCTAGGAAGTATAGTTAATATACTATGGAGATGAATAAATCGCCTTTCAATAACCAGGAAACTGGCACACAAAAATCACAAATTTAAATCTTTAAGAATAAAAAAAATAATAAATTAGTATGAATTATTATTATCTTTATTTATGAGTGATTAAAAATACTAAATTATGCCAAGAAGCAAAAGTAACTTGGAATTTTTCTGGTAGAGTAAAATAAATTAGACAATGTTTAGTTTATATAAAGTTGATTTATTCAAATTAAAGCATCCATGGATACACTGATAAGCAGACTATTAATTTGTTCATTTGGTCAGCAAACATTGACTGAGTGCCTACAATATTTTGAACACCAAGTAATAAAGACAAATATAATTTGTCTGCCCTTCAAATGTGCATAAAACAAAGTGATGACAGACATGCAAACATGACAAATATTCTACTACGTGAAAAGCATGACAACTAAGTTATAAGTGGAAATTAGGAGACTCTTGAATATAAGGAGACTCTATCAGTGTTTGGGTAAAATGGGAACAGGATATAAGAACTTAGTAGAAAGGAATTAGCAAATGCAATATGTAATTAGAAAAAATGAGCAGCAAATATTTCTTTACTTAAGACTATTGTGTTTGTGCACTTAACAATATATGAAATGTGTTAATATAGTCAAAGATTCTTTGAGGACATTAGATTCTTGTTTAGGTAAAGAAGTTCAGATATATCATGAAACATGGAAAATTAAGCCACAACGCCTCTATAAAGTTAGTTCATTCTACAGTCTTAATCTAACACTTTATTAGTGAGATAAGGGTGTACATAGCACCCCAGCATTAATATGCACAGAAATCACAGCTGCAAACCTCACACAGACACCACTGCTAACTGAGAAGTAACAACAGAAAGACACAACAACTCAGAAATACTGGTAGACTGAAAAAGAAGAAATTACAGAGCTTTAGAACATGAAAGATTTTAGAAAGAAAAATTCGAGGGCAAAAATGTCAAATTTGACCAGTTAAAAAAATGAAAACCTCTAACAAGCAGTCTACAGAGTGTCTCTCAATACATCACATAAATATGTGTTTGCCTAGAGAAAGTTATCCCATAATAGTCATTTTTGCCACTGCAAGGACATGTTGCTCTTCTATTGCATACTATGTCATATAGCACCCTAAATACTTAATGGAATTGGCATTCAAGACCCCTGAAAATCCATAATTTTATATAAAAAAGCATACAACATGGTGTCTTGACTTCACATTCGAACAAATGAATTCACACACCAGAAATCCATTCTTCAGTCAAGAATTCATGACCTTTGCCCAACTGTGTTCCAGTTGTAGTCTAACTTTCACAAAGTACAATGGTAATAAGTCAATAAAGTATATTTAAATAAAACTATTTCCCACTCTAACTTCACTTCTTGACTATGAACGGTTTCTCAAAATCTTGGAAAAATATACATCTGTCTAAGTCCTTACATCCTGATAAGAAGCAGCTTGTCTCATCACACACCTCAGTAGCTGGACCTGTGCCTAGTGATCTGCCCTCTTTATTTCTTTCCATAGAAATGAAGAAGAAGGCATCCTCTGATCACCTGTCACAAATACAAATGCACCCTTTATTAAGGCTGCTGGAGCTTAGTTCTTTGTTTCATAGCCAGCATATGAGATTAGGAGACCACCAAAAAAAAAAAAAGCCATCTTTCATAGGGTAAATTCAACAGAGACTTGTATTTAATTATACTGAACTTACTGGGGCATGTTTAAAGCCTTCAACATATTTTTAATGCTTAGTTAAGAAGCACCTAGACTTCACAAGAACTTACTGGACTGCCCAGAATATGGCTTAAATTTATCCACAATGGTTCTAGAAAGTATTTTAAGAAAGAGAATAAAATATCTGTGCCTGTATATACCACTCTAGGGAAAAAGTGTGACCCAGGAAGTAGGTTATGTACAGAAAATCAGTTAGAAAACCAAAGTGGGGCAAATTCCAACTGTATTTAGGATGTCATAAGAGCAGATAGAAGATCACCTATATGTGAAGGAAGGAACTGAATACTCCTGGAAAATAAAGTTTTAGAAAGAAGTGATACTATGAAACTTAATCTGAGAGAAATGCTGTATTATCTAGAATTCTCTAGAGGGTTAACACTGATCAAATCAATATATATTTAAAATGGATTTATTAAATTGGCTTATATAGCAGGGTGGAAAAAACTCCAACAATGGCTAACTTACACAAGAGAGGTATAAACATTGATTTGCTCACTGCCTAAGGCATTTTTCAATTTGGGACAAAAACCTGGGGGATTCCTGGAAAGTCACTGATCTTCAGTGTTGGAAACTATCGAAAGCTGCTTCTAATATGACGGAAGGAAACAGCATCACAGAGACAGTAGATGAACTTGCCAGAAAGAATAAAAGCTGATCATACGAAAAAACAAAAAGGCTTCTTTTCCCCACAACATTTTATCTAAAAAACTACTAGAAAAATGCTGTTTGTATTTAGGATGGGGTTTCCCAAATCAATTAATTTAATCAAGACAATCCTCAGTGGACCAATTTGATGTAGATAATCTGTCACTGAGCCTCTCTTCTAAGATGATTCCATATTGAATCATGATGACAATTAACTCTCCCCCTCGACTGCATGAGATAGATTAATGGGATAAGACAAGAAGGCAGTGCAGTTAGCACATTGTGATAAGGAAACAGATTTCCACCAAGGTTGAGCCATGAATTTCTAGTAACCTGACATTATACTCCTGTAAAAGATGGATCTTGTCAAGGTTTTGTAAAGGACTGTACCATATACACATAAAGGAGGATTGTTTAATTAATAGTACACTATTTTACACATTTTACAAGAGAATGGCCCTAAAAGCTCAGCTTATGCCACTGATAGCAAACTAAATTATCAAAACTACTGCAATGTGTATTTTGTTAATAAAAATGAAAGCTACTTTTTCAGCTAGAGATAACAATTCACTAGAAAAGGACATACCTTATATGAATAAGGCCCTAGTTTCAATCTCCAGTACTTCAAAACTAAAATAAAATAAATAAAGTTTGTGTCTGGCAAGATGGTTACATAGGTACAGTTGGTGAACTAAATTCAGTGTACAGAACCAATAATGAAGGTAGAGTAAAAGAACTAACTCTACAATGTTGTCTTCTGACTTACGCACACGTGCTGTGTCATGCTGTCTCTGTTTCTCTTATGCTTAATCACACACACACACACACACACACACACACACACACATTTTTTTAATTTATCATTCAAAAATTGAGTTTTTCCCTCAAATTTTCATTCTTTAGTAATACATTAGGATGGAATATCAACATAAATTTTTTTATTATTCTTCTCTTTTACCCTTGCCCACTCACAAAATGCCACATAAGACATAAACATGCGGCATTTCTTTTCTAAATTTTTAATATTTTACTAATTTATTCATATTACATCTCAATTCTTAGCCCGTCCCTTGTATCCTCCCATTCCTCCCTCCCTCCCACATTCCCCCTACTACCTTCCCCTATGTCTGTTACTGGGGGAGACCTCCTCCCCCTGTATATGTTCATCTGATATCAAGTCTCTTCTTGGTATGCTGCTATCTTTCTTCTGAGTGCCCCCATGTCTCCCCATCCAGGGGATGTGGTCAAATATGGGGCACCAGAGTTCATGTGAAAGTCAGTACCCACTCTCCACTCAACTGTGGAGAATGTTCTGTCCATTGGCTAGATCTGGGTTGGGGTTCAATGTTTACTGCATGTATTGTCCTTGGCTGGTGCCATAGTTTGAGAAGGACCCCTGGGCCCATATCTGCCCATCATAATGTTCTTCTTTTAGGTTGTTAGGACCGTCTGGATCCTTCTATTTTCCCATTCTCCCATGATTCTCTCACCTAGAGTCCCAAATAGAATGTCCTCCCCTTTGTCCCACTTTTCTGGTAAGTGAAGACTTTCATGGGACATGCCCTTGGGCTAGTGTCTAGATATAAGTGAGTATATACCATTTGACTCTTTCTGATTCTGGATGAACTCACTCATTATGATCATTTCTAGTTCAATCCATTTGTCCACAAATTTCAGGAATTGTTTTTAATAGCTGAGTAGTATTCCATAGTGCAAATGTACCACAGTTTCTTTATCTATTCTTCTACTAAGGGACACTTAGGTTGTTTCCATGGTCTGGCTATTATGAATAAGGATGCTATAAACGTGGTTGAGCATATGTCCCTGTTGTGTGGTGGAGCATTTTCTGGGTATATTCCAAGGAGTGGAATAGCTGGGTCTTGAGGAAGCCCTATTCCCAGTTTTCTGAGAAAGATATGTGGCATTTCTTTACCCTTCCCCTACCTACGATTATTTGTTTTTTCATCTAACACATCAACTTCAATGCTTATGACTTTGCTCCCTTATGTTTTCTACCTCTGTTGTAGACCAAGGACAATAGGAAAGCTAGTTTTAATTTTATATTACTATCACTGTTTTCTGTTTGCCTGTAGACTCTCTCGTTCTATCTTGATCACACATCTAGATTCATGACTAGGTTACCACTTAGAGTAAAAAAGCCATTTCTTAATTTACTTTATTTCTTCTTCTTTTTAATTATGTTTCTTTTTTTAAAGCATATATTTATATTATTACACATGAATAAAATAAACTGCCTCACCAGAGATGAAATATGATAGATATTGATCTCCATTCAGAAATTTAGACCCAAACATCAAGTTTGCTAAATACAAATAGCCAAATCTCTATAAATGTAAAATTTATATAATTCCTGACTGTCTTGTGGTTCTTCCTGCTGTAGGCAGTTTATTTTATGGAATGAGAGTGAATATTACTTAGGTACAAATTTTCTCACACTATACTCATGTAAGTGCAGAAATCAAATCCCTTGCTCATACCTTCACCACGTCTCATACCTTCTAAGGTGGCAGAGCTGTAAAAGGAATCATGAACTACATAAAAATGACTACAGGCTGATCATAAGTAATGAGCACAGAAAATCCAATGCTTAGTTGTTTTCCTGACCCTTAGGTTTACCCTAACGGAGTCCATTCAGGAATAAACTAAAAGAGCAAATTAGACCAAAGAATCCTTAAATTTTTCTGTTAAGGTCAGTTTGGAGAAATTGAATCAAGCAGAAAGTGCTTAGTTACTCCCATAACGTCGATGCCATTGTTGTCTGAATGGACACATGTTGGTGGGCCAGTGGTTATGGCAGCTCACGGATTTTATAGCAGGACAAGATGGCTCCTTGTTTTTCTTCCCAGTCACAGCATGCAGAGAAGCATTGAGCTCTATGAATACTATCCAGAAGGGACGAGGCTTCTGGGTCAATACTATCAGGATTCCTTTAGATTATATGACTCAGATATGTGGTGACTCAGAAGCAGGTTCCTATTTTCAGTTTTTGAAGGGTAATCAAGAGCAAAATTAGTAGCCTGAAATGTTTGATGGACTGACTTAAGTATGTATCCACTGACAAACAATTTGAATACAAGTAACACACATCTGTCACTATTTTTTTTTTTTTTTACTTAGTAACTCAGTGTCTGGAAAAGGCTTTGTAGCCCATTGTAGGGAAAAGTCATTTAAACTCATATTTTTAATGTAGGTATAAGTATATACATATGAATGTGTGTGTATCATAGGAAATTTCCAGACATTTTTCTATATGGGATTCTCAAAGTCATTAATGTTATTAATGCCTCTCTATATTCCATCTTTTACCCTGCTGAGTCATCACTCACCCTATATTTGCATGCTGTATTGCCCTTTATGATCACAGTAACCACAGCAGATTGCAAGTTCTCCCTAAATCTTAGTACAAATTACAAATTTGTGATAAATTACAAAGTTTTATGAATACATCTCTCTTTAAATATGGTTCTTATATTGACCCTTTGTCTATCTACCTCTTTTTAATACACTGTTATGCCTCTGAACCATGAAGACAAGTCCTCCTTCTTCTCTTTGCTAATTGATGTCGTATTAAACTCTCCTCTTACCTTGCTCTCTTTTCCTTTGCTATGGATGCAATCTTTGTTGCTTCTATTCATTCTCATCCTTCTGTTTTCCCATGTTCTCAAAGCAACTGAATTTGTGTGACAAATTTGGCAGCTGTTCTTTAAATATGAACCTCTGTCCTCCATCAAACAGTTTCTAAGATGGAGATATATTTAAAGCATTTTTTTTCTAAGAACTACGGCATCACTTCCTTCTTGGATCTTTTTTTTTTGTTCTGTGCAGATCTGCAATGAATAGTGGTCAGTACCTTGAATCTTACCCCTATAATTTCTAGAGAAAGAGTTTCCTGTCAAAGCTAGCCAGAAATAATTTCCTGGTGAGGAAACAAAAAAGCATTTCCATCTTGGATTTTTGTTGTGCCCCTTTACAATAAGCACTTTACTCCCTTATTTTCACACATAAGGATATTGTAACCATTCTTAATATGCAGAAGGCATATGTTTAAATCTCTATTACAAAAATAGAAAAGTCTTCTGTAAGTAACCCCTTCATGGCGTATGAATATGTAATCCATCCAGGTAAGTCAGAGATGAAACAGTGTCCTACAGATAATTAGTTATTCTTTCCATAGAATAGGACAGGCTTCAAATTTGTTGGTGAACAGCTACACATATATACTATTGCTAATTACTCACTAGTTTAGCAGTCTTCTGTGTTGCACCTAGCAAGGTATAGGCTTAATTCAAGAATTTCAAAGTAGCTCTGCCTCTTTGCAATATCCATATCAGATCATAGATCTGATAACAGTTTTGTTTTGGCATTTAAAATAATATTTTACTGAGCTTATTTTAATATTAAAGTGTTGTATGTTATATTAAAAGAAGATAACAACTTGTCATATATTATCATATCTATTTATTTATATAATTTAAAAATAATGAGCTCTGCATAAATATAGAATTTTAAATATCCATTTTATAAGAGAGTATAACTAATCATACATTTGAAAAATAATTTGAGATAGAAAAATATAAGTTGGAACTATTTTTAGTGCAATAAAATTGTTTGAGTGGATAACTATTGAAACCAGGTGACAATTACACAGACTATACTCTTACACATTATTCTGTCTTTGTGTGCATAGATGTGTCTGTGTTTGTGCACAACACTATCCTAATCAGTGTTCATTTTCCCAGTAACATGTATAGGGAGGCAGTCAAAGCAAGTGAGAGGAGGGTAGATGTCATACTCTGTCAGTCTTCACCTACTCCCTTCAACTGTCTTCACTTCCCTAACCATCAATCAGCTTTTGTAGTTTTATTTTATATTAGTAATTTTTTATTTTTTAAATCAAACATTTCTTATTTTTACATATACATTTATATTATTACACAATAAAATGCCTATGGCAACAAGAACCATGACACAATCAGGAATTATATAAATGTAACATTCTTAGTATTTTGACTATTTGTATTTGATAGCCTTGCAAAAAATCTTTCCTTTCTTAGTGAGTATAAAATTCTGAATGGAAATCAATATCTATTATATCTTATCCTTATCAACTTAAAACATCTATCTAGACCTAAAAAAAACTTAAGCTCTAAACATCTAAGCTTAAATGTAAAACCTAACTATCTGGTCTTCAACTTCTTCAGAGAATTGAGAAGGAATAAATTTGATTACCTGAGTAATAATCAAACTGCAGGTTAGCAGCTTCCCAAATGATAGGATGACAGAGACAGTTTGTTGTCTGAACAGTCTCCTAAACCTCTCTATAATTTTTGAGCATCATCTTTAGCCTTCTAGCCTAATCTACCTGCCTGACATATTTGTGAGGCAGGAACTATTGAGGACTTGCTTATCCTGTTTTGGCAGTTTGGCTGTCTACTCTGCCGACATCCAAGCTTGCCCTTTTTTAGACATTATTCTGTCTGTGGTAGAAATGAAGACATTTTGTCCAGTTGCTTAGTTGCCACATTCAAAGCCATCTCCATAAGGAAGTTCTTTGATGTTCATCATCTTCTTTGAGGTAGGCTGGGTATTGCCAGGATTTAATCTTCTTATTGTCAGTGAATCTTCAAAATACCAAAAAGATTTTTAAATGCCATATTCTGTAGTACTCTGAAGCTTTTGAAGACCTTGTCTACTTTACCTTATCTTTCTATAGAATCATATCTTTCTGTTGTGCCTAAGATGTATATTCTTGTAATAAAAATAGACTTCTAATTGATATGACCATATTTTCATTAACTAACAATTAATTGTATAAATTATTTATCCTAAGTACCATGCAATAGCACTTTCAAAGTATTGAAAGTAAACCCAGTATTATAATTGGGTTATATGGGCACAATACTTCATATTAGAATAGAAATATATCTAAAGTGTATGAAGAATATTTTTACACTTGAGTTCTATACCACTGTAACTAAAATTAAACTTATTTTGCATCTATATACAAAATTCTTTATCAGTGAATTAAAAATAGCCTTTTGAGTGACAATTGATGCATTAAGTTGAGGAGTAGATTCACTAATCTACTTTTACTTCTATCTTCCCTATATATATTTCTATATTCCTGCTTCTTACTTTTCAAACCCTATCTCCAAATGTATGAATGGGAGATAATGGAAAAGAGAGAAATCCATGAGTCCTACCTTGTCTTCTCTCTAAATAAAACAAATAATAACTTATAACTAACTCCCATTGAAAATAACCCTCTATAGCCCAATAAAACAACCAGAACTGTCCCAAACCCTCTTAAAGGAAATGGGGTATCATTCTCTTAAGGTTTCTTCTGGCTGATTTGGAATGAATAACATCTTTGTAGGGTCCTTTAATAAAATTGGGAAAAATAGTTAAACAAGCTAGGAAGACCATTTGTGGTCCAATTTCTAAATGCCGAGAAGTTCCAGGCTGAATTAGAGTCAGTACTGTCAGTGAGACAGTCTGAAATGCTAAACCAATTGGGATCTGTCTTGTTCTGGCGAGGAAAAGCAACTGAAACACTTCATACAGGAACATGAAGGATGCAGGATGTCAGTGACCATCATGCTGACAGGAATGAATCCTGTCAGGTCTGATCCAGTGTCAGTTTCCAGTTCTTTTCTTCTGAAAACATAATTCCCCACAAGCATTAAACAGTCCTAAATGTATAATTGTATAAGGTATGCGGGATGCACAGACCAATTAAACCTGGTTTCCTTCTCTTTGTTTGAACAGAAAAAAAAGACATCTGTAAAACTTCATTCTTGCCATACTAAGAATGACATCTAATAAAAATTCATATGGGTTCTGTAGCCAACAAGAAACATTGTCTATGCCAAGACATTAAAGTCTCAGCCAGTCTCAGAGCTATTCCCATATAGTGTGGTTAGCAATATAAGTTACCTTCATTTTCTGCAGTTTAAATTCTTCTTTTCGAATTGTATCCCCCTCCCTCATTTATCCCCTCTCCCTCCCTCCTTTAGTCCTCAGAAAGGAGAGCCCTTCACCCCTAACATCTGGTCTCAGCATATCCAGTCTCATCTGTACTACGCTCTTCCTCTGTAGCCTGACAAGGCTACCCTGCCAGGGGGAAGTGATCAAAGTTCTGTGACCAAATCATATGTCTAAAGTAATCCCTAGTGTCCACATTGTTGGACCCACAAGGAGACTGTGAAGAGGGTTCAGGTCCACATCAAACATGGTTCTTGGTTGATGTTTCAGTGTCTGTATCGTGTAGTTGTCCTGTATTATGTGGTTAATATTCACTTATGAGTGAGTATATATCATGCTTCTGTGTCTTTGTGGGTCTGGGTTACCTCATTCAGGAAGATCTTTTCTAGTTCCACCCATTTGCCTGCAAATTTAAAGATGTCATTGTTTTTAATAGCTGAATAGTATTCTATTGAGTAAAGATACAACAATTTCTTTATCCCTTCTTCAACTGAGGGACATCTAGGTTGTTTTCAGATTATGGTTATTATGAATAAAGCTTCTCTGAACATCGTTGAGCAATTGTTCATGTTGTATGGTGTGGCATCTCTCGGGTATATTCCAAGGAGTGGTATGACTGGGTCTTCAGGCAGAATTATTCCCAATTTTCTGAGAAAGCTCCAGATATATTTTCAAAGTGGTTGTAAAAGTTTGCACTCCCACCAGCAATGGAGGTGTGCTCCCCTTTCCCCACATTCTAGCCAGCATGTGCTATCACTTGAGTCTTTTACCTTAGCCATTTGGAAAGGTGTAAGATGAAATCTCAGAGATTTTGTGTTGCATTTCCCTGATAACTAGGGATGTTGAGCATTTCTTTAAGTGTTTCTCACCCATCCAATATCCCTCTGTTTAGAATTCTCTGTTTAGACCTGTACCCTATTTTTAAAATTGGATTATTTGGTTTGGTGGTGTATAATTTCCTTATGTTCTTTATGTATTTTGGATATTAGCCCTTTGTCAGATGTAGGGTTGGTGAAGACCTATCCCCAGTCTGTAGGGTGCTGTTTCTTTTTCTGTTGACAGTGCCCTTTGCCTTAGCGATGCTTTTCCATTTCATAAGGTCACATTTATTAATGATTGATGATAGAGCCTAAGCTACTGGTGCTCTGTTCAGGAAGTTTTTTCCTATGCCAATGAGCTCAAGGCTCTTCCCCATTTTTTTTCTAAGGTATTTAGTGTGTCTAATCTTATGTTGATGTCTTTAATCCATTTGGACTTCAGTTTTGTCTAAGGTGATAGATATGGATCTATTTTCATTTTTCTACATATAGCCATTCAGTTAGGCCAGCACAATTTATTGAAGATGCTATTGGTTTTCCATCATATGGATTTGGATTCTTTGTCAAAAATCAAGTATCCATACGTAAGTGGGTTTATGTTTGTGTCTTCGATTTTATTTCATTGATCAATAAGCCAATTTCTATGCCAGCACCATGACGTTTTTATTACTGTTGCTCTGGAGCACAGTTTGAAATGCAGGATGGAGATTCCTCCAGAGGTTCTTTTACTATACAGGATTTTTAAGGCTATTCTGAGTTTTTTGTTTCTCCATATGAAGTTAGAATTGATGCTTCAAGGTCAGAAAAGAATTATGTGGGTATTGTTATGGGAATTGCATTAAATATATATGTAGTTTACTTTTGCAAGATGACTACTGATGTTTCAAAGTCATTAAAAATGATGTGGGTGTTTTTAGGGAAATTGCACTAAATCTGTTGATTGCTTTTGATAAGATGGCCATTTTTACTCTGTTGATTCTCCTGATTGATGAACTTTGGAGATCTTCTCATCTTCTGAAATCTTCAAATTCTTTCTTCAGAGATTTGAAGTTTTTCATACAAATCTTTCACGTTTTTGGTTAGAATTACATCAAGATACTTTATATTATTTGTGCCTATTGTGAAGGGTGTAGTTCCCTTAACTTCTTTCTTAGCCGGTTTATCATTTGTATATAGGAGGGCTACTGATTTTTGAGTTCATTTTGTATCCAGACACTTTACAGAAGGTTTTTATCAGCTGTAGAAGTTTCTTGAAAGAATTTTTGGGGTCACATGTATACTATCATATCATCTACAAATAGTGATAGGTTGAATTCTTCCTTTCCTATTTGTATCAACTTTGTCTCCTTTAGTTGTTTTATTGATCTAGCTAGGAATTTAAGTACTATATTGAATAGGTACAGCGAGCATGAACACCCTTGTCTTGTCCCTGATTTCAGTGGAATTGATTTAAGTTTCTGTGCATTTAGTTTAATATTGGCTATAGGCTTGTCGTATATGGCCTTCATTATATATTCATTTTATGTGCCTTGGATTCCTGATCTCTCCAGGGCTTTTAACATGAATGGGTGGTGGATTTTGTTAAATGAGTTCAGCATCTAAGGAGATGATCACATTTTTTCCTTCCAGTTGTTTATATGATGAATTACATTGACGACTTTTCGTATATTGAACTACCTTTGTACACCTGGGATGAAATCTACTTGGTCATGTAGAATGATAGTTTTGATGTGTTCTTGAAATCAGTTTCTGAGTATTTTTGCATCAATGTTCATAAGAGAAATTGGTCTGAAATTTGCTTTCTTTGTTGAGTCTTTCTGTGGTTTAGGTATCAAGGTGACTGTGCCCTTATAGAATGAGTTTGGTAATGCTCCTTCTGTTTCTATACTATGGAATAGTTTGAAGATAATTGATATTAGCTCTTCTTTGAAGGTCTGGTAGAAATCTACACTGAATCCATCTGGTCCTAGGTTTTTTGTTTTGTTTTGCTTTGCTTTTTTTGTTTTTGTTTTTGTTGTTGTTGTTGGGAGAGTTTTGATGACAGCCTCTATTTCCTTAGATGGGATAGGCCTACTAAATTTGCTTACCTGATCTTGATTTAATTGTGGTAGTCAGTCACTATCAAGAAAATTGTCTATTTCATTTAGGTTTTCAAATTTTGTGGCATATAGGCTTTTGAAGTAAGATCTGATAACTCTTTGGATTTCCTCACTGTCTGTCATTATGTCTCCCTTTTCATTTAAGATTTTGTTGATTTGAATACTCTGCCTCTGCCCTTTAGTTAGATTGGCTAAAGGTTTGTTAATCTTGTTAATTTTCCAAAGAATCAGCTCTTGATTTTGTTGATTGTTTGAATTGTTTTATTTTTTCTAATTTCTTGATTTTAGCCCTAAGTTTGATGATTTCTAGCCATCTACTCCTCTTGGAGTTGTCTGCTTCCTTTTGTTCTAGAGTTTTCAGGTGTGCTGTTAAGTTGCTAGTATGGGATCTCTCCAGTTTCTATATAAAGGCACTTAATGCTATGAACTTTCCTCTTAGCACAGCTTTCATTGTGTCATATAAGTATGGCAATGTTGTGCCTTCCGTTTCATTGAATTCTAGAAAGTTTTTAATTTCTCTTTTTATTTTATCCCTTACCCAGATGTCATTGAGTAGGGAGTTGTTCAGGTTTCTATGAGTTTGTAGGATTTTGGTTGTTTCTTTTATTATTGAGTTATACCTTTAATCCATGGTGGTCTGATAAGATTCAAGGGATTGATTATTTCAATTTTCTTGTATCTGTTGAGGTTTGCCTTGTGACCAAGTGCCAAGTATGTAGTCAATTTTGTAGAAGGTTCCATTAGGTCTTGAAAAGGTGTTTTCTTTTGTGTTTGGATGAAATATTCTGTAGATATCAGTTAGGTTCATTTGTTTCATGATGTCTATTAGTTTTCTTGTTTGTCCATTTACTTTCTGTCTTGATGATTTGTTTCTTGTGAAGAAAGGGATGTTGAAGTCTCCTACTATTTATGTGTATGATTTGATGTGTGATTTAACATTTGGTAATGTTTGTTTTATGAATGTGGTGCTCTTGCATTTGGGGTGTAGATGCTCAGAACTGAGCATCATCGTGGTGGATTTTTTTTTTCAGGTATTATATAATGACCTTTTCCTTCTTTTTTGATTACCCTTTACTCTGAGTTAATGTCTATCTTTATTGTTCAAGTGTGTTTCTTGTGTGCAGCAGAATGGTGGATCCTGTTTTCACTCCATTCTATCATCCTGTGTCTTTTTAATGGAGAGTTAAGGCTATTGATATTAAGAGATATTAGTGACCAATGGTTGTTAGTTTCTTTTATTTTGATATTGGTGGTGGTAGAGTGTGTGTGTTTCTGTGTTTTGGATTTGTGGATGAGGAGTTATGTATTTCCTGTGTTTTCATGGGTGTAGATAGTGTCTTTGAATTGGTGTATTCCTTCTAGTGCCTTCTGTAAGGCTGGGTTTGTGGTTAGGTACTGATTAAACTTGGTTTTGTCATCGGATATCTTCTTTTCTCCATCTATGGTGATTGAAAGTTTTGCCGGGTATAGTTTTCTGGGTTTGCACCTGTGGTCTCTTAATGTTCGCATGACTTCTGTCCTGGCCCTTCTGGCTTTCATAATTTCTGTTGGAGAAGTCATATGTAATTCTGATGGGTTTATCTTTACATGTTCCTTGACCTTTTTCCCTTGCAGCTTTTAATATCTTTCTTTGTTCTGTACATTTAATGTTTTGATTATTATGTGGTGGGAGGATTTTCTTTTCTGATTGACTATATTTGGACTTCTGTGGCCATCATGTATGATTATGGGCATTTCTTTCTTTAGGTTGGAGAAGTTTTCTTCCATGATTTTGTAGAAAATATTTTCTGGGTCTTGGAGTTTAGAGATTTCTTTTCCTATTAATTTTAGATTTGGTCTGTTTATAATGTGTCAGATTTCTCTGGTGTTTTGTATGAGGAACATTTTAGTTTTAATGTTTTCTTTGATTGATGTATTGATAACTTTGTATCTTCCACACTTGAGATTCTCTTTTCCATCTCTTTTATTCAGTGGGCATTGCTTGTGTCCATGGTTCCTGTTCTCTTCCCTATGTTTTCCCCCTCTAAGACTGCCTCAGCTTGTGTTTTCTTTGTTGCTTCTAATCCCATCCTTAGGTCTTGAATAGTCGTATTCATTTCTTTCTCCTTTTTGATTGAAATTTCCTGTAACTCTTTACATGATTTATTCAATTCCTTCAACTCTTTGGATGTATTTTCATGTAATTCCTTATAGGATTTGTTCAATTCCTTCATCTGTTTGAATACATTTTCCTGTGTTTCTTTGAGGGTTTTCTTTTTCTCTTTCAAGGCGTCTATCATTTTCATCACCTCAGATTTGAAGTCTTTTCCTTGCACTTCCTCGGTGTTCTTATCTCCAGGGCTTGTGGTGATAGGATCACATGGTTCTGAGTTTTGTTGCTAGTCTTTTTACACTGTCCTTTTGGCATCTGGTAGTCTCTGGTATTAGCAGGTCTAAAGGCTGCTCCAGTGAGGTGTCTGTCTGTGTACCACATTGGCCAAGCAGTTTGGAGGCAAATAAAGAGAGCTTCAAGCCAAAGTTTGTTTGCTAGTGCACCCCAGATGACTCCTCTAGATGTTGGATAGTTGTTAGAGCTTGAACCCAGTTCAGGTCAGCTGGGTTCCCTGCCTGTATCCCAGTTTGGACAGGCAGGAGAGGAGTAGGCTGGTAGATTTCCAAGGCCAAAGCTGCTCAGGTGCCTTACACTCCTTTTACAGATGGCAGGGTTCTGCCTATCTTCTCTGTCTTCTAGATGGGCTAGGTCAGTAAGCAGCTGGCGGGCTGTGAGAGATTCAAGCTTGAATCTACTCACGTGCCCCAAGGACCTTTTTGAGATGGCAACAAATGTGAGTCTTGTTCTGCACCAGACTCAGCTCTGTCTATCTGCTCTGTATCCCAGATGGGCCAGTCTAGTAAGCAGCTGAGGCCTAACAGGGGCCAGAGCCTGAAGATGATCTTGAGTTCTACAGGCCTTCTTCATATGACAGAGCTCTGCCTATCTGCTCTTTTCCTGGTTGTGCTTGGCTGGTAAGCTGTTCATCAGCAGAATGAGATTAGATCTCAGAGCTTCTCAACAGCAGCTAATGTGAGGTATGTCCCACACAGGTCTGTGTGTCTGCTCTGTGTGTCTGCTCTGTGAAGTAGATGTATCAGGCCAATAGGTTGCAGAAGGGCAGGGTGAGATCACAGCCAGAAGCTACTAGCAGGACAGCAGCTAATGCCGATTGTCGTCTGAGCAGGTCGCTGCTCAGCCTGTTTGCTTTGTGTCTTAGCTGTGTCAGAGCAGTATGTTTCAGGTGGGTGGCCAGAGACAGACAAAGGCCTAAGGCAGATTGTGACCAGTACCTGGATTCATCTCTGCCTGTACATGGCTGGTAAGCCACTGGGAGGGATGTGAGAAATTGGAACTCCAAGCTGCTCAGAAGGTCCACAGGTCTTTTTCTGATGGTAGGGCTCTGCCTATCTGGTCTGTGACCCAGCTGGACTAGGCTGACAAGTAGCTGGGGGGCTGACAGAGATCAAAGCATGAAGGTGTTTGGGTGTCCCACACTCTTTCTTGGGAGGCAGCTAATATGGATTATGTCCAGTGCCAGAACTCAGCTCTACCTGTCTGTTCCCAGTCCCAAATCCAGCAAGCAGTAGGAGGGCAGTGAGAGTCAGGATCTGCATGTACATATCACAGTTCTTCTGAAGATGGTAGCTGATATGGCCTGTCCCCTCATGGTCAGGTGTCAGTGCTGTCCATGCTCCACACAATGTGGATACCTCTCATCTGGAATTCAGCAGCACTGGTGTTTTGTAGCTCTTAGTTTGGCCTTTAGGTTGCTGTGCATTCCCAATTGTCCTGCGAATCAGACACAGTGTGCTATCGGCACCACCATCTTGGATCCCTTCTGCTTTTGTAGTTTTCATCAGTACCCCACTACTTTGATTAAGGATTCTCCTTCAATATTATATTAGTTATTCATTTTTTCTTCTCAATTTAACCTTAAAATCAATTTATTGAAATTCAGTAAAAAGTTTCTGAGATACTGAGTGAGGTTACATTAAATCTATTGATGAAATCAGTGGAAGTGACTTACTGAAAGTGCTGAGATGTCTTAATTCATGAATATAATGAATTTTTTCGTGTTGCTTTGATTTTTATTTTAAAATCTTACTTGTATACATATATTATGTTATTTGATTCCATTAATGAATTGTTTCTTAATTTTCATCTTATAAGGCACGGACATGTTTTACTTGGCATATGTCTCAGAATTTCATTGTGAAAGCTGCTGATGTAACTGTTACAGGACTTTTAATTTCAAAAAGTACTTTTTCATTGATACTATATGGGAAAGTGATTGCTTTTGAATATTAAGCATTTGTTGTGCCCAAGTTATGGATTAATGGTTGTAACCTCAGAATCTAAAAGTGTGCAGTAGGAAGATTGTCATGAGCCCAAGACAAGTCTGAGTGAGATCCTGCTTCTAAGAAACAAAAGCAAGATAACCACGTGAGTGAAAATGAATAATTATGCATCCTTCTTTTTTTGTTTCCATTTAAAATTTTATTGGTTTGTTACAAACTTTACATCATGTACCCAAATCACACTTATCCCTCCATCCCTTCCCATCCACTTTCCATTCTTGTACCCTCCCCTTCAAAAAGAAAAAAAATCATTGTGGAATCTGTAATGTGTCAAAAATGTGTCCCATTATATACCTTTGGTCCACACTTCTTTACTTGCAAGTGTTCATTGCAATGAATCGTTGATATTTTGAGGCCTTTGCTTTCTGTTACACTATCAAAACTGAACCTTCCCCGGGGCTCTTCTAGGATATCTTAGTGTTTCTTTGTGCCATGGAGATCCTGCAGCTATGGATCTGTCCCTTCACATACACAATCAGTTCATAGATGTTGGAGTGGCAAGAGGAAGACCCAAATCTCTAGCTCTCATGCTCTTGGGACTAGCTGACCTAAAACCTCTATAAGCAGGTACAGCTCTACTTTGCTTCCCCCTTAAGGAACAGGGCCCACTCTCCAGAATTCCTCAATCAGTGAGGGGCAGGAATAGCTCTCCTGCTTTCATGCCACCAGGGCCATATCTCCTGTCTGATGTAGGATGCAAGCAATATGAGGGGCAAGGGCATCCCTCACTCCCCTTAGCCATCATACAAATGGTGGGGCTAGCTCTCCCACATGATGCACCCAGGGCCAGTTCACCTCTTCCCCAACTTCCTGCCACCAGGGTCAGTGCTATTGTGCTGCTGAGACAAGGCTCAGAGCCAGCTCTTCCAAGTGCTGTGCTGGTGAAAGGCAGGTTCAGCTTTCCTCCCACTTTTGGGGTTAGCTCTTTCACAAGAATCAGGCAAGGTGTAAGGCTAGCTCTACATAACCCTCAGAAAACAACATGGCCCCACGTGGCAGCCCAGAACCAGAGACATCCACCTGGACTTTGGCATTAAAAAATTCCCTCTGTGATAGGGCCATGAACACAGACATGGTCCTTGGTGGCAGCACCGGTCACAATTTCATTATGGCTAAAGGTGGGATCACCAGGTAGTTCCTCACCACCCTCAAGTCTTTAGTTCTTCCTCTTTTTGTTTTGCATACTTCCTTCTGCTTCTCTTTCGCTTGCCTCTCTTTACCACTTACTTGTTCATCTTATTGGCATCCAGGGAATCTGAGTGTTTGAGGTTATCTCAAGGCAAGCTATTCCCTGCCAATGTGGGAATAGTATTAGTGGTGCTCTTAATGTAATTGTATGCTCTTCCCCCAAGTGTATTTTTTCAATAATTTTAACATTTGCAAGCAAAACAAAACAAACAAACAAAAATACTTGTCATACTTGTCTTACCAGTTTATTGTCAGTATGGCATTTATTTTGTTTTCCTGCATTGTCTATGATTTCTATAGGATGTTTGAAAGAATTGTGAGTTGAGGCATGTTTACTTTGTTTTAGCACTTGTTTCAGCATCTGTGCTATGTTTTATTTTTATGAACCAGTGAGTTTTAATGTGGTTACTTAAAGAAATATGGACAAAGGTTTTATTAAAGGAACAGAAACAACTGAAAGACAGCAACATTACTACACCCCCCCCCCCAACACAGGTCACAGCTCAGGAAAGCTAAGAATCTGGAGTATACTGTACAGTCTGGAGATAGCTCACCATGTTGGAGGGTGTCCTTTCTTGGCTGTTCAATTAGTCTGAGCCTCTTCTAGGAAGCACGGTGTCTTTGCTTCTTCCAAAAGCTTAGCTGGTTCTAGGAGTGTCTCTGTTCAGTTCTTACTGATCAAGGAAAGAGAGGCGTAGAGCATATGTCATTCTATGGGAACTTCCTGCAGCATTAGAGGTTTTACTTCCTTAGCTTAAGGAGTCAGTAAAACTTGTTGAGCTCCATGCAGGCTCTGTGGATCATCAAGGGTTTTGCATATTAATGAACTTCCCTCCAAAATGGAGAGTTAACATTGGAGAAAATTGCTACTCATCATGCAAACACTTAGTGGACTCAGGAAGATTAAAATCAAAGTACATGTGTGCATACAATACAGACCCCACACAGTATATACAAATGAATAATAAAATCAAACTTTTAAAAATACAAAACAAACCCAGACAATCTAAATGTACTAGAAAGTAATGGAAATCCTAGGTAACTGAAGCATTGATACTTAGAAAGGTCAAACCTCTTTGCAGCACAGAGCAGAAACATTTAAGAGCATCCTATGCCTTCAACTGGTCTCTATAGTAAAGTGATCCACAAAGTACACTGACAGCCCACTCTAACCAAGTGATTGAATCAAAGAGTATGGTGGTTTTCAAATTTTTCCTACGCAACAATTTTTAGACCCTGGTCTATTACTCAAACGTCTGCAGCTATTCACACGGATAGACTCTAGTTTGCTTTTCTTTCTTTCCCTTTATAGATTGAAGTCCTTAGAGAAGCTTTCATAGTCAGAAGAAGGTCAAATAGCCCAGAAGAGAGATGTCTTGTTTTTTTGTTTTGTTTTGTTTTGTTGTTGATCACCGACGAACACAGGTATATGTCACTGTATATTCAATAACAATGTTGCATGTGATATTGGTGTGACATTTAATGTTTTTTTTGCATACTATGAAATTTTCTTTATTTCAAAGAAGTTATCACATTCTACTTCTAAAATGCAAGCACTTTATATATGTTTCTATGCAGGATACATGTCTGTGGGTTTCATATTTACTTTTTATCACTATGAACAGATGCATGCTCAAAAAATTTATAGAAAAGAAAGTATTGGGAACTTAAAATTTCCGAGTATTAGTCTATGATCATCATGGCAGGAAGCACGGCATCAGGCAGGCAGGCATGACTCTCAGCTATTGCTTCAGCAAAGAGCTTATATCCTTCCCCAAACATTAGACACACAGAGAAATCAAAAGCAAGAGAGAGGAGTGTGGATAGGGAGAGAGAGTGGGAGAGAAATGGAGACACTGACAGAGACAGTGAAAAAGAGAGAAGGGGTAGCTAACTGAGAATGGCATGGGCTTCTGAAACCTCCATGACTTCCACCACTCCAACCTCTTCCAACGAGGCTATACTTCTTAATTCTTCCCAAACTGTTCCAAAATGCTACGGACAAGCACTCATGTATGTAAGCCCAAAAGGGCATTCTCATCCAAACCACCACAGTGCAGGCATTTCAGGAATGGGCATAACATTAAAAAAAAGAATAAATAGATATGCTAGTAAATAGAGAAAGGCTGCATCTAATTGGCTGAATCTTATGTTTCCATGGTGACCACAGAGCATACATAAAAGCCTCTTCCAGTTCACTACTTTCTCTTTCTCAGCCTTCCACTGTGTGGCTCCTGATTTAAACAATCCCAGACAATAAGATAAATGAAATGCAGTTATTTTTTAAACAAAATCAGGTTTGTGTGGAGCCCTTTAGCTCTCTAATCTGTTTCCAGCAATCTTGAGTGCTGCCCAATCACTTTCAGCATCCCTAGGGAGAGTACAGGAAGATTTTTTTTCTGTTTTTGATCTGGTTTTTATCACTAGAAATTACTGCAAGAAATGTCCCACCAGAATTTCTTCCTAAGAATGCTATTTTATAAAGAAATGCAGACATTTTTAGGTCTTTTCTTTACAGGGAGCAATTCACTCTGTATGCATGGTTCTCAGCTTTTAAACTTTATCTAATGACACAAAGTCCTGGTAGGTATAAATAACCAAACATAATTTCAGGTAACTGCTCTCTGCCCTCTTGGCTCTTTTTAATGAGATATTAAGTGATTAATTGATGAGGAAGTTTTTCCTCTCATCTAAAGTTAGGAGTTAAGTGTATTTTAAAGAGGGGTAAACCTAGTTCATTGGGTTGTCCTACAAAAGACCATGCCATTATTACTTTCATAGTTCACTCATAAATGTCAAGCTACAGACTGAAGGGTAATGCTTCTTTGTTTACCACTGTAAGTTATGAACCATTTAGGTGATATGCATCATCAACGTCAGGTGTCATTCACCTTTTATGTACATGCTTCTGAAGTGGTCTCAGCAGGATAGTCAGGCAGTCTCTATTATTTAAGACTGGTCCTTTTATAAATCATACAGGCCCTAAAGTCCACTTGTAAGCATGATCTTTCCAGGTGCATAGAGAACATAAGATCACTATAGGAATAGAGTTGATATGCTGTTCTACTTTTAGTCAGAAGATAATTCAGGAAGCAGAATGAAGTTAAACAAGCTGAAGCAGTGAATCCTGCTTATTTGGTGTTACTGTCAGGCCTTAGTCAGCTATGACAGAGCACCACAGATTGCATCATAAACCACAGTTTTCTCTCATAGTCCTGATATATAAAAAAACAACAGCAGGTTATCATTACAAGATTCCACTGAAACCATCCTCTGAAGATAGTCATTTTTTTCTTTTTAAAATTATTTTTCTTTTATATATATACATTTATATTATTACACATATATACAAGAAACTACTGACAGCAAGAAGAACCACAAATATTACTTTACTTTACAACCCGTAAAGAACTTCCCCTCTCTCCTCTCTTCCTCCTCTTTTCCTTACCCCTCCCCTTCTCTTCTCTTTTACCCCTTCTTTTCATCTCAGAGAAGGGGAGACCTCCCATGGGTTTCACTCTCCCTTGGCATATCAAGTAGGACTGGGCATCTTTGTCTCTTGTAGCAAGACAAGGCATCCCAGTTAGGGGGCAGGGATCTAGGGGTAGAGAACATAGTCAAAGATAGCCCTTGCGCCTGTGTTTCAAGGTCCCACATGAGGATTAAGCTATACATTTGATAGATATGTATCGGGGAGGCAGATCTGTCCCACGGATCTTCATAATGTATTCTTACATTGTAGACAAAGTCAGATTCTAGCTCTGCTGATGAAAATGTGTATCCATTATGTGGTATAATTACCTTGCAAAGATAGGCTTTTATGACAGGGAGCTCTGTGAGGAATGTAAACATTCAGGACATAGTAGGTTAAAGCTGTTGAAGGTTATAAGCATCTGTCAGCAGACTCTTTGCCCTTGAGCATGTTGTGCTTGTGAAACAAATGCATAGAATAACCCAAAGCAAAATGCCACTTTTATAAAAATCAGTGTTTATTTTTTAATCATAGTCAGAGTAAAAATTTGATGTAGACAAAGGGAAAAAGAAAGAAGAGACTGCTGTGATTGGGTGACAATGGTTTCCACATCCTGGCATTTCATCACTTGTAGAAATAATAGAACTATATTTCCATACATTAAATATAAGCAAACTAAGACTCAGAATTGTAAATACCCAGATTGTGCCACAAATTGAAATAAAATTCAGGCCCCATAGTCTTTATGTTGCACTACATATGTTGTCCTATGTGAGGAAATTAAAACTCTTGGTAGAATTGTGGACTTATATTTGAGGACCATATGCATATATTGTGGACATGAAGGGTGCTAATTAGATTAAGTTTTCGCAAAATGATGAGATCTCTCTTTTGTCAGTTTTTATGCCCCATACTTTCAAGAGGCTGCATATGGCCTTAATTTGAGGGTCCTCCTCATGTGACGAACTGTTTCCCATGGTGATAGAAAAAGATAGGAATTGCTGTTGAGGACGGTCAATGTTCTCTAAACAATTTCTTGTTAGAGGGATTCACTGCATCACCAAACACAAGCTTAGCCACAGTTTCAGAACTGGTAAATGCCCTAGATGGCTTTTACATGGTTGCTGCATAACCAGTTTTTGTTCAGAGAGGTTATAAAGTCATCGCCACATCCAGATGAGCAGTCTGAGTCCAGAGGTCAGTTAGGGAATCTTCAGCCATTATCAGAGAGTTTCCCAAACAAAAAGGCTTCAGTTATTCCACAAACCTTATCTCTGACCAGAAGAGAAAAGTAGGAAGAATAGATATAAAGATTTTTGCTGTCCCCGTAAGCCTTTTTAGTCACGGGAAAACTCACTCTCCTTTGTTATGACCTGTATTTTTACTTTTCAGCAGTAGAGGATGGTGTCACCCTCATTGGGCACCAACTATGGCTTTTTTTCTCTGGGAGGCTGGGCTGAGAATCTGGGTACAGAGTTTTCTTCACACTTCTGGAGGTTAGCTCAGGAAATGAAGGCTCTGCCCTGAGAACCATCCTGAAGAAGGCCTTCTGGGTAGGTAGGGAGCACAGGGCAGCCATGCTCAGCTGGTATTGAGACAATGAGAATCTGCATCCCTTTAGTGAGGTAATGGAGCCTCTGACATGTGAAAGGCCAGATAACCAACCACACTTGATAAAATAAAGACAGTCAAGAGTTGAAGAGCTAGATTTTAATTCACTAAGCTTAATAATAAAAGAAAGTGAGGGACAGGGGCCGGTGGAGGTAGAAACCAGGAGTGCACTCATCAACCTCCCAGCCTCCTGAATAGCAGGAGACAACCCCAGAACACTTCCAGGGTTTTGTCTCCAAGGAACCTTTGTTATGTTTTTATTCAAAGAGCCAGTTTTTGACACCTTTAGGCTTAGGGTTTGCTTTTGAAGTATCCCTGCAAGGAACTAGCCTTTTAACACATTTGGGGCCTGGTGGGTAGTTGCCAGCAGGGGTTAAGCTCACCTATGTCCCAGCACTAAACTTACCAGGAAGGAGCATCTCCTAGGCCTACAGACAAGGGCACACAAGAATTAAAAGGAAAGGATTAGAACAGACAGCCAGGTAGACAGAATAGTTCCAGAAAGTAAAAAAAAAAAAAAAAAAGACACAAAAATATGCAGATATAAAAATGTGCATGCTCTATTACAGAGTAGGGCCTCAATTGTCCTCTATGAAACACTTTGTTTCTGATACTATCAGTAAAACAAAACAAACCACATTCTTTGCAACTGTCAACATTTACAGATGATATGTGTGTTTGTGTGTGTTTAATATGTAATATTCCTGTTAGTAATATATTATAGGAAAATATACTTTTATCAATATTCTTTCCTATGAAATACTCTCTGAGATCTGAAAGTTCATAGTGAAATAAGACAGATTTGGAATGTAAATTTTTAGATACCAAATACATACATTTCTAAGTAACTTCAAAAAACTTGCTATTGTAAGGTTTATGAAATTTTAGCCAGGGAAACAGCAGGGGCAGATTTGTCTCTCAAAAAATAACAAAGAAGCACAACGCTACTTTTATAAATAATCCATTGGACTTTGAAAATGTAAGAAAAGAAATGAGAGCACTGGGTCTGGCCAATGGCTCCATAAATAAAGGGCCTGATGTACAAGCACAAGAATGCCAAGTGCATCATTCAGGTCTATGATGCCCAGGACCAAATCTGACACAGCTCACATGTCCAAGGAGGGTGAAGACAGACAGAGTCTTGTGACTTCATGGCTTGCCAGTCTAGTTGCATCTATGATCTTCAGGACGATAGTTCCATTTGATAAAAACAGCTTTTATGACCAAAGTAGTATTTGCAAAGTGAATATAAGATAATAATTATAAATCTTAGAATTTTTGTCTTAAGATTGATGCAAAGCGGAAACTGGGACAGAGGGGAGGGCATCCTATTGGGACTCTAAATGAGAGATGCATGGGAGAATAGCAAAATAAAAGGATACAAAGGGTCCTAGAAATCTACAAGTAGAACATTATGATAGGCAGATTTGGGCCCAGGGGTCCCGCTCAAACTAAGGCACCAGCCAAGGACAATACAGGAGGTAAACTTTAAACCCCTTCCCAGATGTAGCCAATGGTCAAAATATTCTCCACAGTTGAGTGGAGAGTGTGGTATGACTTTCTCACGTACTCTGGCGCCTCACATTTGACCATGTCCCCTGGAGGGGGAGACCTGGTGGCACTCAGAGGAAGGACAGCTGGTAGCCAAGAAGAGACTTGATACCTTATGAGCATATTCAGGGGGAGGTAATCCCCCTCAGGAACAGTCATAGGGGAGGGGAATAATGGGAAAATGGGGGGGGGGAATGGGAGGATACAAGGGATGGGATAAACATTGAGATGTAACAAGAATAAATTAATTAAAAAAAAAAGAAATTTTAAAGAAATGCAGCAGTGTATATATCTCTGTTCATATAAACCACTTAATATGTTTCAACATATGGGAATTTGTTGATATTTTGCAACATGCTCTGCTTTTAACTTTATGATTTTAAAATCTAAAATGATACCAAATTTGCAGTAGGCTCCGTTGGTCTATTTCATCAGTAAATTTATTTCCTTCTTTCATTTCTTCATGCAGTCATCTAGAAGAGCCTTGTTACCTGTTCCTCATATTTGCCTTTGCCAGGAGAGGTGTGCAGGTGATTTCACCAGCAGAGAAAAAAGGAAGAATCAGCGGATGGTACAAAGAGTCAACTAACAGCACCTACAAATATGTTGAGTTAACTCTCACTGGTCAGCTGGGCCTCGATGTCCACTCTGCATATGGGGCACTTCTTGTTGGTGATAATCCACAGATCCACACACACTTGGTGGAAAAGGTGCATACACGGAAGGCATCTCACATCTTCACCTTCCTCTAAAATAGACAAACAGATAGTACATTTTTTCTCTGTGTCTTCCTCAGTCCCTTCTTCCCCATCTTGTTTGCAGTGCAATTTCCTCTTATATGTGTATATGTGCACCTTTCAATTGTTCCCTGGGATGCTCCATGATTGACATTTCCTAGTCTTTTTCCAGATGGATTAATTCCTCAAAATTGCCCCTGAAAGGACCGCTGAATGATGTTCCATCCAGTCCTGAAGAAATGTAGTGGATGTGAAGAGTTAATATGAAATTGCAGGCTGACAGAAATAATAAAGATCCATTGGTCATGAGAATTCTTGCAAAGTAATTTGGTTTATTTCTACATCTTTTAACACATGTTAATCATACTTCCCTTTGTGCCTTCAGCATCTCAGTGTTAATCAGTTGGCCTCAAACATAGAGAAAATAAGTGGAGAAATGTCATGCAAAGCCTGAAGTTTGGGAAAATATTTTCTGCATTAACCTTGAACAAGCTATTTCTCAAATTATAAACTAGGTAGTAACTGTGTCTGTCACACAGCTCTTGGGGTATTGTAAGATGAGAGAGCTTTGAATATCTCTTGTGTGACCTAATCAACAAGAGCTATAATACGAGATCTAGTGTTTAAATTATCTCTTCTCCTCATGCACATTAATGTGATAGGAGTGATGAGAAACTAGAGAAAGCGAATGAATGGAAGATACTTCAGCTGTGAAGACTACAATCGTGTGCTGTTTAGCATGGGCAAGTAAATGAATTAGAAAAGATGTAAATCAATAACTTAGATAAAAGACATTACAGGTGAACACTTGATTTGTAGTATATGTAGAGATATGATATGACATGATGGTTTATTGAAACATAGAAGTCCTAGTTTTCAGTAGAATACAGAGGGTGATGTGTACTCACTATCATTTTTATACTTAATTAAATCTCAAAAATTGTTAAAAGTCATACTCCAAAAATATCACAATATATTCATAACAATAATATGAAACCCTATAGTCACTATTAAAATGAATCCATATAAATAAAACACAATCAGAAAGAAATAAAAATAACAAACCAGTAAAATAAAAATACTAATGTATTAAATATTAACACATATTAATAATTATCCTTAAATTTACTTACGTTATGGAAATCAAGCCATATATTCATAGTTCCCCTCATTTTCTTACAAAACAAAGAGCCCTTTTAATATTCTCACTGAAAAGAGATGCATATTGGACCAAATCCAATACCACATGATTTAGGGAATCATTCTTAGGCCATATATTTTACCTTCCTATTACAAGCACAATGTTTGTTTCATTAGATAATAGTAAGCATCCTGGAAATATTTAAAATCTAAGCACTTTAATATTTAATACAAAATACAGTGATTGACTCAACTCCTAACATTTCATATTTTGGCTATCTTTAGCATGTATAAACAAATTCATCTTGGTTTTGTAACTCTTTCTCAGATTATTCATTTGTGAGTATAGTCTGATTACTTTTTTCCTAATTTTTAACAACTATCTGAATAATTTACACATATTGAGGAAAAGCCTTAAAATATAAGAAAAAATTCAAAAAATTTGAAAGCAACTGTGAATTCTATCTAAAGACAACTAGGTTCTTACTATGTTTCACAGATTTTTTTTTTTAAAAATTTAAATATAAGCCAGGCGGTGGTGGCACATTCCTTTAATTCCAGCACTCAAAAAGCAGAGGAAGGTGGATCACTGTGAGTTCAAGGCCAACCTGGTCTACAAAGTGAGACCAGGACAGTCAAGGTTACAAAGAGAAACCCTTTCTTGAAAAACAAAACAAAACAAATCAAAGCAAAATCTAATGTAAAACACATAACACTTTGAATATTTTCAAATATTTTGGAACTTTTGAAGTGAATGAATTTGTAAATGTATTTTGGAAATAAAATTGTAAGTACTGGGTATTTTTTATGACACATATATATTATATGGGTGTGTATATATATGTATACATATATCCATTTATCTATCTATATGAAATATATATATTCACACAAGTAGGATTATAGAAAGAAAAATAGCATATTAAGACATGTCTACTGGTGTAATATTGAATATTATTTTTTTTCTTTTTTTTTATTAATTTATTCTTGTTACATCTCAATGTTTATCCCATCCCTTGTATCCTCCCATTCCTCCCCCCGCCCCGTTTTCCCATTATTCCCCTCCCCTATGACTGTTCCTGAGGGGGATTACATCCCCCTATATATTCTCATAGGGTATCAAGTCTCTTCTTGGCTACTTGCTGTCCTTCCTCTGAGTGCCACCAGGTCTCCCCCTCCAGGGGACATGGTCAAATGTGAGGCACCAGAACACGTGAGAAAGTCGTATCACACTCTCCACTCAACTGTGGAGAATATTCTGACCATTGGCTAGATCTGGGAAGGGGTTTAAAGTTTACCTCCTGTATTGTCCTTGGCTGGTGCCTTAGTTTGAGTGGGACCCCTGGGCCCAAATCTGCCTATCATATTGTTCTACTTGTAGGTTTCTAGGACCCTCTGGATCCTTTTATTTTGCTGTTCTCCCATGCGTCTCTCATTTAGAGTCCCAATAGGATGCCTTCCCCTCTGTCCCAGTTTCCTGGTAAGTGAAGGCTTTTATAACCGTATAGTAATCTATTCTTCAATCGTTATCAGAAAAACTTCTAGTTGCAATGAATGATTATTAAAATACAGACCTATAGCTTCCAATGATGTAGAGTATAAGAGCATGTAGAATGTTCAACCATGAATGAAATACGTAGATTGTAGGCACCTCCTATCAAGCCTTAGGGATTATTGTGTAATAGGTAGTAGAGAGAGAGACTGTGAGTGCCTAAAGCGGTGAATGAATACAAGAAAACAGCATCCTAAGAATACAACACGACAGCTGTACATATGGACTCACAGTGCCTATAATGGCTTTTTCAAATCCCATACATGTTCAAGCCACACTGAATGCCAGCATGGAGAAAAAAGTTAGGCATGCCTTCCCACTCCAAGCAGAAGTACTAGTGGTAGCTAATAGCTGCTGGGAGAGGGAGAGTCCATTTCTCTAGGAGTTTTGTACCGGTAGGTTCAGGTGTTCCAGTGGGAGGCCATATGTCTATGAGCACAGGGGCACCATAAATTGGACTTCGTGAGTGAAAATAAAATCAACACACAAAACTTGATGTGTAAAAAAAATTATGGGCATGGGAGGATATGATGGGAATACATACAATCAAAACTTGTACAAACTCTTAAGAACTAAAAATGGGCCAGCAAAGCCCAGTATTGCTAGTAACTCATTTATTATAAAATGTATAGACTTAGCTATTTTGTTTTATTGAACTGTTGTTATACAACCATAAAAGACATATGTAATTAAAATAATCGCTGCCAGTCAATTATCTCCTCAAATGAGCAAATTTAACTTGAAAGCAATTCAAGCTGATTTCAAGAACTAATAAAGTAGGTCAAACACTGTCTGTAGGGTTGGAAAATCAATCATGTGACCCGATAAAAAAGGGATATAGTTGTTTCTCTAAAAAAGTCCGATAAACCCCCAATCCCTAGATAATATGAGGTAAATGAGAAGTTCTCATATGAGAAAAGTCTAAATTGTATTTGTAAAGAGATATAAACACTATGTGTGTATGAATATATTTTTCTTTGCCATGGGATATATCTTTCTTTTTGGGCTTAATGCTCTCCGATAATACCTCATATTATAATAAACTACCTTGCCACACTTTCCCTAAACTTGGACTATTAAATCAACAAAGCCAAGCATGATCTCGTCCATCCTTTCCAGCTTAGATGTTCAGGTTACATAAACAAAACAAAAATAAATGAGTGAGCAACTTAAAAAGGCTGAGGTGGCAGTACTAAGCACTGTTTAATTTATTTTGAATATTTTCTCTTTACACTTTAGATGTTATTCTATTATGAGCCTAAGTTAAGAAAAAAAGGTGCCAGCTGACTAACATTAGCAAATTATAAAACATTGTTCAAAGTGTCTTGTTCCATTCTCCACACTGCCTCACTTGAGTTTTTCTCCTCTGTTTAACTTCACATTTTGAGAAAGATTTTAATTGCTTCCAATATTGAAAACAAACCTATTCACTTAAAAATCAGATAAAAGTGACTTATTTTGTCACTATTATATTGTCTTCCAAGAGATGAGTAAGAGTTTTATATAGTTATTTAACAAATATGTAAATTCTATCTGATATTTCTGAAGAGATTCAGATAAAACATTAAACGAGATATACAAATTAAAATTTTAGTAATGATGGGACGAATGCAGGCCTAGAAATATAGAGTCAGTTATGTTAATAGTTTATTACTTTTATTTTGAAGAATAAAATTGTCTGGATATGTTATCCTTTTAAAAGTAACTAATACTGCAAAATCTAAACATTGTTTTTCTAAAGCTACATATTAAAAATTCAGAAAAGTAGAAGAAAGAAAGCATTTTACATACACTTTTTTCTATAATATTTCACTGTGATTACACTTTAAGTTCTCCTTAATAAAAGTATGTGTACTATGTGTGTATATATGTGTGTGTGTGCATGTATGTGTGTATGTACATATGTGCATGCATGGGTATATATGGTGTGTATATATGTTGGTGCAAATGTGTGTGTGTGTGTGTGTGATTTTCCATTTTTCACATAGTGAAGTAGCAAAGAAGCTTAATGGGAGCCTACAATCATATTTGCTATATTGAACCCACACATGCTAAATAAATGGAAACTCACACTTATTTCTTCTTGGTCACATATGTGGGCAGATTGTGGGCTATCTTAAAGGAAATAAGGCTGACCTATTACTTCAGTTGTTGGTATGAAACATGATTCTGAAATGATGAACAATGCTCTTCAGAAAACAATCAGGAACAAAGATTGTAGCTGATTTTTGCTTTCTGAGAACTAGAGATATAATATGAAGAAAAGACAGTAGATTTATAGTGAAGCTGGTTATTAGAGTGCTACTGTAACTGAAGAGACAAGAATTTGGCCAATAGAATATGGATTAGTGGCTGTCAAGAGCCCCAAGTAGCCACATTTCATATAAGAGTTCCTCCCCAGAGGTGAGTAAAATAAGGACTCTCTCAGGAGAGCTTTCTCTAAACTCATACATATGCAGAAGACTTGGTCCTTGAAAACTTATCAGGAGAGTCCATACAGTTTGAAGGAATTAGAGGAAGAAGATAGATGAGCACTTGGGTCGCTATTTTATAGAACAGTGCTCTTCTATTGCAATGTTTTAAAGTAGAGTTGGCCTTTGGAAATAGCTATGTCATACTTTGGAGCCTCGTACCTAAATTCAAGTCTGCACACAGAAAAAGTAAATGTGTCAACTCTTAAGAATTTTAGCTGTCCATGGATTTGGGATTTTCTAATGGCAAAGAATATTATGAGAACCAGCAAGAAGCAGAGAAAAATACTCTACTAAGTAGTACTGAAACCATGTTTGAGGTTTCATAATTGTACATTCATTTGATAAGTTAAATAAATTTATGTGGAATATGAGTGCAAATGCACTTATATATAGTAATGTTAAAGAAAACCGTTTACATTCAATAGCAATTCCTTAACTGTTAAGAGGATAAACACACACTTTCAGAAGACACACATTCTATTCCTACAATCCAGACAGGAAATTCTCAACTATCTGTAACTCCAGCTGTAAGAGATCTGCCTCCCTTTTCTGGACGATGGGAGCATCTGCAATCATTTGCACAGACATTCACAGATACATAAATGCACACATATACTTAAAAATAAAATAAATCACTATTTAAATGTAAATTGACTTTAGATCCAAACAGGGCTAATTTGCAGTACAAATTTTTATCTATTATCTTAGTAATGTCGCTGGTAGCATTTAATCATCAAAATGTACAGCAAAAAGAGGCAAGGCTGGAACTCAGTTGTTAGAATGTATATCATGTGCAAGGCTCTGAATTTTATCTAACAAACTATATAAATTGTGTCTGATGGTCAAGGTCATCCTCAGCCACATATTGAGCTCAAGAGTACATGAGATCTTGTCTCAAGAAAAAAAAGACATGACTTTAATAATCCATCTAACAATAGTTTAAATGAAGGACATGAGTATGTATACAAATAACCATGTAATTGATTGTTTCTATTGTAACAAATTATATTACCGAAACTCTTGCTTTTGCGGTGGAGATGCTGTAAGAAATCATACAACAGAGGACACTCAGATTTTATTGGGCTGCACTTTGAAAGCATGGTTATTAATAGAGTAAAATAGGCTTGATTTAATCATATTAGAAACTATACTTTGTAGATGGATAATGCTACGTATACTACATGCCACTTTACTTCAATCTGTTTTAATCCGACACTCACACAGTGTAAACATTCATTTGGAAACTTGGGGACAAAATAACTTAATTATCTTTTACATCTGAATAGAACTGCACTATGTATACAAAATATGTTACCATTCCACTTTTCAATAGGTAGCTAGATTACCTTATAAATAAACTGTTGTTACATTGTATCCATGAATATACACAATAAATAATTATTTATATTTATCCATATTACTTAATGAAATATTCTATCTGTCTAATTGTGTGTGGAGAAGTGAATTACAGAGTTGATGAGTGCTTATTTATCATATGACTATTGTATTTATAACTATCTATCTATCTACTTATTTATCTTCTTTCAGAGAATCAGATGCAGTGTCATTGAACATCTTTCATAAGATTTTCTTTGATTGCCTTATGTAACTGTATGTATGGGTTTCATTATGACATTTTCATAAATTCACAGGATGTATTTTAGCATATTAGCATTTCCTATTATACTTTTATTCCCTTCTTAGTCTCCCTTTCTCATTATCCTTCTATATTCTTGTAATTCTTTAACTTTCCTGTCCATTTTATCCTTTGTAGAGTATTTATAAGAGTAAATATAGCATTCTTGTCTTTCTGAAACTTGCTTGTATAACTTCATATTATGATGTTTATCCCATCTTTTTTTCTATTTTTCTTTTCCATTTATTTATTTTTATTTACTTATTTATTTATTTATTTATTATTTCATTATTTAATCACTTTACAGCCCCATACAAGCCTCCTTCCTCCTCTTCTCTGAGTCACACCGCCATGCTCTCTTCCATCCAATTCCTCCATTTCCTTCCTCTCAGAGAAGGAGAAGATCCTAATGAGTACCAACCCATCCTGAGAACTCAAGTCATTGCAACATTAGCATATCCACTCCCACTGAGGCCTGACAAGGCAATCCAGCTGAGAAAAATGGAAGGAAAGGTAGGCAAAAGAGCCAGAGAAACCCCCTACTCACATTATTAGGGAACTTACCTATTGACCCAGTTGCACACGCACTACATATGTTTAGGGGGTCTAGATTCAGATGATTTATGTTCTTTGATTGGTGTTTCACTGTCTGTGAGCCCCATGGCCCAAGTTAATTTACTCTGTATTTCTTCTTTGGAGTCTTTGAACCCCTAGGTTCTCCAATCTTTCACCCAACTCTTCCATAGGATTCCCCAAGCTCTGTCTAATATTTAGCTGTGGGTCTCTGTATCTTTTTCCATCAGCCACTTGGCTAAACTTCTCAGAGGAGTTCTACAAGGCTCTCTTATACAAGATTTTATACAAGGATCTCTTTACTAAAATGAGATTGTTGTAGCTGCTTTGGGTTATTGATTATTTTAGTGTATTATTCATGATTGGCCTCACAACATTATCATTTTGTTGGCAATTTCATCGAGTCTGTACCAGCTTTTGGTAAATAGCCCTTTTTACAATGTAAACTCTGTTCATCAGTGAATATGGGATGTCTTTCCATTTTCTTTTTTCCCCTATAATGGCTTGTTTGGTACTTTATAGTTTTTAATTTCAGAGTCTTTGCTATCTTAAGTTTTTATCTAGGAATATTCCATGTGTTTTCAATATTGTTGAAGCTCTTGTGACTTACTACTACTGCAATAGTCAGATCTCCGGAGAGATCTTCCATCTATTCCCAGAGTCCCCAATGAGAGTTCGAGACCATTGTCAAAATAAACACACAGGAATTTATTAAGCTGACAAGATGGGGTCTATCAATCTCATTTGAACTGGAGACCCTGAAGAGCAGAAGTATGGCCTTTTTATACCCTCACAGAGTCAAAACTAGCAGGGATGATTAGCACAAACATGATTGGTTATTCTACCTTTAAAACAACTGGCTAAGTAATGGCACAGGTGGGAGAAAAAGGGCATGTGTGGGAGAAAAGAAGAAGTTATTATAGGAACTGTGAGCTAAAAACATTGGGAGACTTTCCCAACTGGGAGGAGTAAATACATTTCTGCAGTAGTGGAAATTTTAAACACAAGCTCGCTGTCTTCAGATCAGGCTGGACTCTTCAGGGGGGACAACTCAGTTTTCCCCTTGCCCCCTGCCACACACAGTGATCTGATATTGCTGTCTGTCCTCGGTTCAAGCTGGACTCTTCACTGCCTATCTGACTTATGTCTCATGGAATTTGTGTTTTGTATATGTGTTGCTGTTCTATACTATTACTTTCTTGACAGCCATTGTCAGATCTTTGTGTGGAGCTGTTTTTCAGTGTATTTTAGGCATGAGATTATATTGTCTAAAAGAAGGAATGACCTGAGACATTCATTTTTATTGTTTCCCCCTATGATTCTTTCTCTAGCTACTCTGTTTTAAGTTCTCTATTTTATAAAAATGATGGGAAAAGCAGTCTTGATCCTGTTCTTATTTTAGAGGGACTTCCTATTCAGTCAGCGATGGCTGCATATATCAAGATGCCTTTATTATATCAAGAAGTGACTTTATGTCTAGTTTCAAAAGTGTTATATTAATTTAGCAGATTGCATTCACATGCTGTCAGATGGTGCTAATAAGAGTCTATGGTAAGTGTTAACTTCATTTGGAGCTGGACTAGAATACAGAAGCCCGATCAGCTTTACAGTCAAATCATTGCCCTTGAAGCAAAGCAAACAATGATGCAATCTGAGTAGGTGGATTGTTTAATGATGTAAAAATGAAAATAGATCCGTTTTAACTTTAAAATGAAGAATTACCACTTAACAGAACGAATGTGAGCTACTTAAGAAAATGAGATTCTTCAGGTTTTATATATACAATATATTGATTTTAAGAGAAATACAGCAGTCAGGCACAGATCACTCTTGCCTTTTAGAACTGAATAATGCTTAGAGGATCAATGTTGATGCCTGGTCCTCAATGCAGCAATGCTTAACAATGATTGGCACCTGAGAATTCTTATCTTGACAATAGATTAACCTAATTATGGGCTCATCACAGATAAGACTTAGTAAAAGAAAGTGCGTCTGGAAGATTTGCAAGATGGCGTTAGCCAGTATGCACCATAGCTGATCTACTCCGAGGTGACCAGGGACGTGAATGGAGCCTGAAACTGTGCGATTTTGAGAACTGTAGGTGAGTGGGGCCCCAAACTCTGCAGACTACCAGTGGGTCTATCCCCGGGAGAAGCAACAGCCCGGAGATGCTAAACACACACTTCAAACTCTGAAACGGAATCCACAACCAAGCTGCAGCCGGCACATAAAACCCAAACTCGCCATTTGGGGAGGGGATTTTCTGGAGCCCCCAACCTGAGGAGTCTCAGCGAATAGGGTGAAACTACCATTGAACCTCTCGATCCACACCACGCCAAACTGCGGAGGTCACCTGCCTAGCCCGAGTGGAAACATAGGTGGTGGGACTCACCAAAACAGCTAGAGCTGGTGTGGAGATCGCGCTTTGCGCCCTGGGCTCAATCTGAACTTAGGCACAAATGATTGACCCTGCAAACAGGGGGAGTTAGAAACCAGCGTGGACTGCTCCCACAGCCCAGTGTGACTGCCCACGTTATCGGAAGACGTGGGTCTTGCTTGCGGCATCTAACCGCAGATATAAAGCGAGCTGGGAGCATTCTGGCTGTCACTGGTGGAAAGAGAAGATACAGGGGATTCCCGCCAACGGTCTGAATTACCATTGTAGCTAGCGGCCCGCCTGGGCAGCCCCCAAACAACAGAACCTAGCTGGGTCCATTCTGGTGGGCACAACAGGATCTCGCATGATATAGGGAGCCATGGGTCGTGCTTGCAGGGCCTAACTGCTGACCTACAGCGAGTGGGGAGTATACTGGCTGTTACTGGGAGAAAGAGAAGATACAGCGGATTCCCGTCAGTGGTCTGAATCGCCATTGCCTGGGAGTTCCTGGCTTACAGGGCCATGGAAATTGCTGCCTCCTTGGATACTGCCAGTGACCTGAAACCATATTGTCTCTGGCCCACCAGGCACTGATCCTGTAATCTCCAACAGGCAGATCCTAGCTGGGTCAGCTCATGAAGACCCAGCAAGAACTCCCAAATTCATGAGAGAGGCTGCATGCTCTTACAGAGTATAGAGGCAGAGCTAAAAGACAGCTGCAGTCCAGAAGATCTGATTCACCTGGTGTCTTGACTACAAAACAACAGGAAGGACAGGCAGCTGGGATCAACCTACACAACCAGAGAGCTTGTGTGCTGACCTTACTCTAGAGCCCAAAACTGCTGGTCTGAACTACAGTAATAAGGTGAAAAGGCCCAAACAGAAACCTACTTTGCAAGACTCAGCCTGGAGCCTAAGGTGTTGAGAAAAATCTCCAGGAGTAGAACCTGAATCACCTGCCTGGTCCAGGGAAATACTCCTTGATCCCCACAGGCAAAGGTACCCTACCTATAATCAGGCATCAACTACCCACTCTCAAACAGGGAAGGCCACTACAAACCACCTCCCAACACCAGAGCCACCAAAATGACAAGAGGACAACGAAAGAATGCTAACAAAAACCAAAACAGGTTGGCATCTCCAGATCCCAGCAATCTCAATGAAAACAACCTGGAGAACCCAACAACAATTGATATACAAGAAAATGACCTCAAATCCTTAGCAAGTAAGGTGATAAGGGAAGAAACAAATAAAATCTGTAAACAAATGCAGGAGGAGGCAAACAAGAGGGCTGAGGATTTAAAAGAGTCATATAAAGAAGCATTTGAAGAATTTCAGAACAATACAAATAACCAGATAAAGGAAATCATTAAAACAGTTCAAGACCTGAAGATAAAGATAGAAGCTATCATAAAGAAACACACAGAAGAAAAACGTGATCAAGAGGCATCAGAAAAAAAAGCAAGCATCTCAGAGGTGACCTTATCTATCAGATTGCAAGAAATGGAAGAAGGAATATTGGGACTTGAAGATACAATCGCAGAACTGGAAATAACCATCCAGGGAAATGCTAAATCTGAAAAGTTCCTGACACAGAGTGTTCAAGAATTAAAAGATAACATGAAAAGATGGAACTTGAGAATAATAGGGATAGCAGAAAGAAAAGATAGCCGACTCCACAGCCCAGAACATGTCTTTAATCGAATAATGGAAGATAATTTCCCCAATTTGAAGAAGGAGATGCATACGAGCATACAAGAGGCCTACAGAACACCAAATAGAATAGACCTGAAAAGAAAATCTTCCTGCCACATAATAATAACAACACAAAATATACAGAGCAAGGAAAAAATATTGAAAGCGGTAATAGAAAGAGGCCGAGTAACATATGAAGGCAAACCTATCAGTATTACTCTTGACTTCTCAGCAGAGACCATGAAAGCCAGAAGGGCCTGGACAGAGGTTCTGCAAACCCTATGAGAACACAGATACCAGGCAAGATTACTATACCCAGCAAAATTATCAATAACCATTGACGGAGAAAACAAGATATTCAATGACAAAAACAAATTCAAACAGTACCTAGCCACAAACCCGGCTTTACAGAAGTTACTAGAAGGAAAACTGCTCTCCAACTGGTCAAACTACAACCAAAACTACATAGGAAATAGGTAACTATACCATCACAAAATCACAACCTCAGAAAATCTCAATTATTACAAATGCCAAAAATGAAAGGACTTAGCAATCACTGGTCATTAATATCTCTCAATGTCAATGGTCTCAATTCTCCAATAAAGAGACACAGACTAACTGAGTGGATGCATAAACATGACCCAATATTCTTCTGCATTCAAGAAACACATCATCTCAACCACAAGGAAAGACATTGCCTCAGAGTAAAAGGCTGGGGAAAAATATTCCAAGCAAATGGTCACAAGAAACAAGCTGGGGTAGCCATTCTAATATCTAATAAAATAGATTTCCACCAAAATAAATCAAAAGGGATGAGGATGGACACTTCGTACTCGTCAGAGGTAAAGTCAATCAAGAAAACATCATGATTTTGAACATCTATGCTCCTAATACAAGGTCTCCCACATTTGTAAAAGAGTTATTAACAAAGCTTGCCCCATTCATTTATACCCACACATTAATAGTGTAAGACTTCAACACCCCACTTTCACTCAAGGATAGGTCTTTGAATCAAAAACTAAGGCAGGAAATAACTTCATTAACCAATGTCATGAATCATATGGATCTAACAGATATCTACAGAACGTTCCACCCAAACGCTAAGGAGTATTCCTTTTTCTCAGCTCCTCATGGAACGTTCTCTAAAATGATCACATAGTTGGTCATGAAGCAAACCTCAACAGATACAAGAAGATTGAAATAATACCTTGTATCTTATCAGATCACTATGGTCTAAGGCTGGACTTCAACAACAACAGAAATAACAAAAAGCATACTAACACGTGGAAACTAAACAACTTTTTACTTAATTGCACATGGATCATGGAAGAAATAAGAGAAGAAATAAAAGACTTCCAGAAATTCAATGAAAATGATGGAACAACATACCCAAATTTGTGGGACACATTAAAAGCAGTGCTAAGAGGAAAATTCATAGCACTAAGTGCCTTTAAAAAGAAAAAGGAATCATCCCACATAAACAACTTAACAACACATCTGGAAGCTCTAGAAAATAAAGAAGCAGAAACACCCAAGAGGGGTAGACGCCTAGAAATAATCAAACTCAGGGCTGAAATTAATAAATTAGAAAAAAGGGAACAATCCAAAGAATCAACAAAACCAAGAGCTGGTTCTTTGAGAAAATTAATATGATAGACAAACCGTTAGCCAATCTAACTAAAAGACAGAGTGACATTATCCAAATAAACAAAATCAGAAATGAAAAGGGAGACATAACAACAGACACCGAAGAAATACAAAGAATCTACTTTAAAGGCATTTATGCCACAAAATTTGAAAATCTAAGTGAAATGGACAATTTCCTCAACCGATTCCATTTGCCAAAATTGAATCAAGACCAGATAAACAAATTAAATAGCCCTATTTCGCCTATAGAAATAGAAGCAACCATTAATAGTCTCCCAACCAAAAAAAGCCCAGGGCCAGATGATTTCAGTGCAGAATTCTACCAGTTCTTCAAAGAGGAGCTAATACCGATACTGTTCAAGCTATTCCAAAAGATAGAAATGGATGGAATATTATGAAATTCATTCTATGAGGCCACAGTCACATTGACACCTAAACTCCACAAAGACCCAACAAAAAAAGAGAATTTCAGACCAATTTCTCTTATGAATATTGATGCAAAAATACTCAACAAAATACTCGCAAAGCAAATACAACAGCATATCAAAGACACCATTCACCATGACCAGGTAGGCTTCATTCCAGACATGCAGGGATGGTTTAACATATGGAAATCCACCAATGTAATCCACCATATAACCAAACTGAAAGAGAAAAACCACATGTTCATCTCTTTAGATGCAGAAAAAGCATTTGACAAAATCCAACACCCATTTATGTTTTAAGTTCTCAAGAGAGCGGGAATACAAGGCACTTATCTAAACATAATAAAGGCTATATACAGCAACCCAATAGCCAACATTAAATTAAATGGAGAGATACTCAAGGAAATCCCTCTAAAATCAGGGACCAGAGTAGGCTGCCCACTTTCCCCATATCTCTTCAATATATTTCTTGAAGTTCTAGCCAGAGCAATAAGACATTAAAAGGAGATCAAAGGGATCCAAATGGGAAAGGAAGAAGTCAAATTATCCCTATTTGCAGATGATATGATAGTGTATATAAGTGACCCCCAAAATTCCACCAGAGAACTCCTACAGCTGATAAACACCTTTAGCAAATTGGCAGAATACAAAATAAACTCAAAAAAGTCAGTAGCTTTTCAATATACAAATGACAAACAGGCAGAGGAAGAAATTAGGAAAATTACTCCCTTCACGATAGCCACAAGCGATATAAAATATCTAGGAATAACTCTAACCAAGAAAGTGAAAGACCTATTTGAAAAAAACTTTAAATCTCTGAAGAAAGAGATTGAAAATGACATCAGAAGATGGTGGGATCTACCTTGTTCGTGGATCGGGAGAATTAACATAGTAAAAATGGCCATCTTACCAAAAGCAATTTACAGATTCATGCTATCCCTATCAGAATACCTACAAAATATTTTGAAGATATTGAAAGAACAATTCTCAACTTCATTTGGAGAAACAAAAAGCTCAGAATAGCAAAAACAATCCTATACAATAAAAGATCCTCGGGAAGAATCTTCATACCTGATCTCAAGCTGTACTATAGAGCAACAGTAATTAAAACAGCATGGTACTGGCACAGCAATAGGCTAGTGGATCAATGGAATCAAACTGGAGACCCAGAGATGAATCTACACACATTTGATCACTTGATTTTTGACAAAGAAGCCAAATCCATTCAATGGAAAAATGACAGCATCTTCAACAAATGGTGCTGGTCTAACTGGATGTCTACATGTAGAAAAATGCAATTAGACCCCTATTTGTCACCATGCACAAAACTCAAGTCCAAGTTGATTAAAGACCTCCACCTAAAAACAGAGACATTAATCCAGTTAGAGGAAAAAGTGGAGAAGACTCTGAAACACATAGGCACAGGAAACAACTTCCTGAACAGAACACCAACAGCCCAGGCCTTAACGTCAACAAGTAATAAATGGGACCTCATGAGGCTGAGAAGCTTCTGTAAGGCAGGTGACACTGTCAAGAGAACAAAGTGACAGCCTACAGACTGGGAAAAGATCTTCACCAACCCTTCATCTGACAAAGGTCTAATATCCAAAATATATAAAGAACTCAAGAAAATAAGCACCTGCAAACCAAATAACCCAATAGAGAAATGCGGCTCAGAACTGAACAGAGAATTCTCAACAGAGGAATATCAAATGGCTGAGAAACACTTAAAGAAATGTTCGACCTCATTAGTCATCAGAGAAATGCAAATAAAAACGATACTGAGATTCCATCTTATACCCATCAGAATGGCTAAGATCAATAACTCAACTGACACCACATGCTGGCGAGGATGTGGAGAAAGAGGAACACTCCTTCATTGTTGGTGGGAATGCAAACTAGTACAACCACTTTGGAAAGCTATCTGGCGCTTTCTCAGAAAATGGGAACAGGGCTTCCTCAAGACCCAGCTATTCCACTCTTTGGAATATACCCAGAAGATGCACTACCACACAACAGGGACATATGCTCAACCATGTTCTTAGCGGCCTTATTCATAATAGTCAGAACATGGAAACAGCCTATGTGTCCCTCAGTAGAAGAATGGACTAATAAACTGTGGTACATTTACACTATGGAATACTACTCAGCTATTAAAAACAAAGAATTTCCAAAATTTGTGGACAAATAGATTGAACTAGAAATTATCATAATGAGTGAGTTCACCCAGAAGCAAAAAGAGTTAAATGGTATATACTCACTTATATTGAGACACTAGTCCAAGGGGTACATCCCCATGGAAAACTTTACCTACCAGGAAAGTGGGTTAGAGGAGAGGACATCCTATTGAGACTTTAGGTGTGAGAAGCGTGGGAGAATGAGGAAATAGAAGGATCCAGAGGGTCCTGCAAAACTACAGGCGGGTCTTGGCTCTGGGGTCCTCCTCAAACTATGACGCCAGTCAAGGAAAATATAGGCAGTAAACTTCAAACCCCTACCCAGACTAGCCGATGGACAGGACATTCTCCACCGTTAAGTGGAGAAAGAGATTTGACTTTCACACAAACTCTGGTGCCCCATATTTGACCATGTCCCTTGGATGGAGATGCCTGGTGGCACTCAGAGGAAGTATAATAGGTCATCAAGAAGAGACTCGATACCCTACGAGCATATACAGGGGGAGGAGGTCTCCCTCAATCACAGACATAGGGGAAGGGAATGGGGGAAAGCGGGAGGGAGGGAGGAATGGGAGAATACAAGGGATGGGCTAACAACTGAGATGTAATTTGAATAAATTAATAAAAAAAAAGAAAAAAAAAGAAAGTGCGTATGGGAGGGAGCATGTCCTGGGGCTTGCATCTCATCCTTGGCTCCTGTCCTCCTCCCTGGCACTATGACTAAGTAGCTTTCATGCACTCCATATACCCTACTATAACATTCTGCCTCACTACTTTTTGGAAGTAGCAGAGCCAGGAGACCATGGAGAAGAATTTTTAAACTATAAACAAACCATCTCTCCTCTCATATTATTTCCCTTGGGAATGTGTTGAATGAGATAATAAAGAAGCACCTTCTTCAATGTGTATTTTGAACTCAATATTAACTTGTAGTCAGGATGGAGTACACCGTATTCAAGTGCCCATGTGAGCAAAAGGTCTTGGATCCATTCTGATGAGGTCCTGGGTCATCAGCAGTTCCACAAAACATTTATTTCTTACAGCAGTTTCTTGCATGCTGACACATTTAGCAAAATGACTATTTGTGCCACAAGCATTACTGCCACCTATTTCAGTTGTACATTGTGGAAGTATCTGTTTTTCTCTTTTGATAAAATAAATTCAAATTACTTCTTTAACTACTTGCATATGTAAAGGCTTTTGAAATTTTTCGAAATGATATGTAACCATAACCACTTTCTACTTCTAGAACTCAAGCCTCACCTCATCTAAAGACAAAATACTCACTCAGTATTCATGCCTTATTCCTTTCACTCTTCAAATTCTCCTGTGGACTATCAGTGTTATGCTTCTATGATTTTGTTCACTCAGGATGTTTTGAATATAAATATACTCATAAAACAAGTAGCATTTAAGTTCGTCTTTTTTTCCACTTAGCTATGACTCTCCCTTCCCCTGAGTATCTTTGGCTGAGATCAATCCATGAGGGCAAATGAGCAATGGGAAGCAGTGAGGAGTTTGGAAGCCCTGTGTATGCAGACAGAAATTGTGACTATGGGACCAAATTTGGAGAAGCATATCAGCTTTATTTGGAGTGAATGAGGGTTATATAGAACTTAGGTGTGTGGTAGGGATTTCCGGGTTGGATATAGATCATTGGCTGGAGGACTAAGGTATTGAGATGCTTCATTTACATGGAGAGGCATTCCAATAATTCTAGGTGCTTACTGAATGGGTTCTTAGAAGAAAGGGACTTGGACCTGTAAATTCCCTAAGGACTATGAGACATTCCTCAGGTAAAGGATGTGGAGATCCAGGGTCCCTTGGGCAGAAAATGTGAAGCCCCACACAAAAAGAGAGCTCTCCTTTTTGCGCTGAGCTCAAGGCTCTCAGATAATGGTGAACTGCAATCTTGGTAAATAAAGTGTAGACTTTGGTTAATAGTCAATGTGTTTCTCCTATTGGTCTATGGAGCCATTCTAGGATTCCCTGAGGTGGACATCAGGCTCCAATTACAGTGGGAGAGGAATAAAATATAAGGACTTAGATTGAATGCGGACAGGGAGGCATTTTCAATATAGTTGTTATTAGAACAAAGGGCCTGCTTAGCTGCTGGTGTCAGAAAGCAAAGAGAGGAGTGGTGTTTGTTGTACTTAAGTAAGTCAAATAGAGGCTGTTTTTGCTGGTTGATTTTGGGAACCAAGGTCTAAGCCAACTGATATCATCTAAGAAGCTTAGAATGACATTTAAGGTTGACAGATTGGGGAAATCTATAACTAATTTAGCTGGCTGGATTGAGGTTAGGGTGATTTCAGGGTGTGATGGAGAAAATGAGCAGAATCTTATTTTCTGCTGTAGTAAATTCTCTCTCTTTTAGGACCTTTTTTGCTTGTTGTTTAAGATCTTCTAGAGTTAATGTTTCATTCTTTTATCTTGCTACTTTAATAGGTCGTTCACAATATATAATGAGAACTGATTTAAAAGGGGTTTTAGTGCATGGGCTACAGCTTCCTGGCAAATAGGCTGTTGTCCATGCTTTGGGGAAGCATAATCCAGTCAAATCTATTAGATGGTCCTAAAAGATTTTAGGTACTGAGAAGTAAAAAGACTTACAATCTTGTTCAGGAAGTGGTATTGAAAAAAAAAAAAACAATCTTAAATGTCTAATACTAATATTGGGGACAAGGAGGGAGGCCATGTTAAGGTGAGCCCCAAACTTTCTTGGTTTTATTGATTGCTCTGAAGTCCTGGAGAAGTCTCCAAGTTCTGGTTTTCTTTTTAGTTACAAAGATAGAGTATTCCATGGGCTTCTAGTGAGACAGATGTGTTCCATATCTAATTGGTATTTAACTCGTTGTTGTAAAATTATTCATTTCTCCCTGCTTAGAGGGAGATAAAATCATCCATGTTCCATTCTGGCCAGGGAGTGAGGTATTCAGCAATGGATATTAGAATTTTGGATTCTTTTCATATTGATATTTTTCTATCTGGAGGCATTCTTCCTGTTTCCCACTAGTAAGGACCACATTTAAATCTAATATATATCTACCTAGTAAGTTAGTGGCCATGCAAGCTACTATGAGTCTAGTGTGCCCATTTGTTAGGCTTAGGTAATAACTGCTTGGGAGAGACTACCTACTCCATGGTAGGAAGGTCTAAGGTGTGGGGGGGGGGGGACTTCAGCTTGCTCTAGGGTGGTATTATCTGCTCCTGTGTTTATCAGTTATTTAAAGTTTTTATTGCCAATTTTTATTGAATGCTTAGGGTGAGATTTTTCTATTATGTTAGTGACCCAACATATAAGTGAGTTTTTCACTCTTACTGTTGTGGCTAAGTGCTGCCCTTCAGGGAAGTTAAAAGTGTCAAGATCTTGCATTCTTTGTCATAGCTGAATCTGCAACCTCTTTTCCAATGAAAACTTTTTCTATAGCAGGGACAAATGGATTTAGAAGATTTATGGGCAGCTGAGTCATTGGCGGTGGGAGAAATATCCCTTCTAGTGTCTGGTCTCTCTGTATTTAATATATTTTGAATTAGACCATGTTGTGGCTACATGAGCTTTTACAAGGGAGGAGGCCTGATACAGGGCAGGCCCAATATCATAGGTAGCTATGGTCTATTTGTCATAATGTTTATATTTTAGTCCCTGGTGTGCGAGCCTGTGTTATGAAGTCGTTCCTTCACAGATAAGATTCTTTAGAATTATTGCTTTGGCTGCACAGTCTATTATCTTTCTGTTTGTTTAACCTGGCTTGTACTCTTAGTATAAAAATCTAGAAGGGTCTCAGTTGGTCTTTGTTTAGGAGGGCCAGTAGAGCAGTCTATGCAGGTCATGTAGATAGGAAAGTAGACTGTCCCAGGTCTGGGAAGCACATAAGTGTACCTGCTCAAAGCAGCCAACAAGAAGTAAAGCCTGATAAATCTCTATGGAGAAGTTACACTGTTCAAACAGCTAGGTATAATTTATTCTAATTTATTAATTGAGCAGGGGCAGGGGGTGTGCTTGCTATAGCGCTGTTGATTATTTGTTTTATTTTTTTCTACCTTATATCTAATATTCACTTCTAAATAGGGCCTCCCATTGTATCAACAGAGGAATGGGGAGAAAAGATGCACGTATATCTTTCCCGTCTTAGGGAGTTAAAAGGTTTCTATTGAAACTTTGTAAAATATATTTGGTCCATGAATTCAGTCCTCATTAACAGCTTGGCACAGCTGTTTTAAGTCTGTAGTGGTGGAGGTGTGAAGCCCTGGGCCATTGTGGCTGATGTGGCTAGGGATAATTCTCCCCAGGGTCTCTGAGATTACAGAGTTTTTTCAATGCCTGGTGCATGGCTATTCTTTGCTGAGGGAGGCTATATCTTGGTGTCTTTAGGAACTTCTGTCTCAGTTTGCAGGTCTTTATCCTCTATTGCCAATGAATGCTCATAGAAGCAAGATCAGAGAGAGAAAAGAGGTGTTGTGGTTTAGGGAGTAACTTTTCTCAAATTATATCACTTGCTTTTTTTAAACATAGCTTAACCAACTACTAGACAATCCTCAGGGTCTTCCACCTCATTTTAGTCTTGTCATTTGTTCTCCTGTGTTTTTTTCTCTAATGGGTCGTTCTGAGGCATTGGGGTTTTCCTAGCCATTGTCACTGGCAGCTATCCTGGGGAAGAAGGAGCAGGACAAAAGACAGCCTTCCTGGACTTCCTTGCTCTGAGCGAGGTAAACAATATGGTTCCAGACATCTGGAGCATAGATATTTGTCTACAGGAAGGACCCATGGTGTAAATTGAAGCAACTCATTCAAGAATTCTAGGCCCTCTGTTTGGGACATTTTAAGACATTTTGCTTTAAGTAATGCTAAGGAAATGAATTTGGAAATTCTTCTGGTGTGATGTTGAATTCCCCATGATACAAAAAAAGAGGAAGTGAGTCCAGAGATGCTTAAATTTTTGTGGGCAATTTTCCACCAAGACATTGACATGCTTTAACAAGCACAAGCCTTCCCACAGATTTAAGAGACTTGCGGCCTTGCTAGAAAAGCTTAAATGACTGATAACATTGTCAGTTGTTTTTTTGTTTTTTTAATGATAGTCTTAAAGGTTATTTGCTTATACCCAGCCAAGCTGTTGTGGTCCAGAGAGCGGTTAGGAGAACCTTATACCAATATAAGGGAGCAACCCTGACCAGAGAGGAAGGAATCAGTTGTTGGAAAATCACACTCCAGTTCCTTGTGACAGCACAAATTTAGAAAGTAAAACAAAGTAAGGAAAGTAGGTTTCCTATCTTCAGGTATGGATGGTCAGGTAAGATGCCACTACCCCTTTTTATGGAGGATACTTATGAATTTTCAGTGCATTTCAGGCTTCCTATTCAGGCACCAACTGTCACTCTCCCTGCTCCTGGGAATTGTCTCTGACATAAGTCCACAAGGCAAAGGAACAGAGTGATAGATGCAGAGTTCTGAAGCCCTGTGTGTGAATGGAAATGATGACTCCAGAACCAGCTTCAGGGAGGCAGATCAGTTTTATTCCTGGTGAACAAGGCCTATATAGAACTTTGGGGAGGGGTAGGTATTTCCAGGGTGGGTATAGATCATTGTCTGGAGGGCTAATGTACTGACATGCCTTATTTACGTTTAGAGACATTCCAAGAATCCCAGGTGCTTGCTGAATGGGTTCCCAGGGCTCATATTGGAAGAAAGGGAGTTAGACCTGTACATTATCTAAGGACTATGAGACATTTCTCAGGTGTAAGGTGTGGGGATCCAGGTTCCTTGGGACAATGAAGAGGAAGCCCCTCTGGAAAAAGGAGCTCTCCATTTTATGCTGAGCTCGAGGCTTTCTGGTCTTGGTGAACTGAAACCTTAACATCAGGGTTCCAGACACTTAGTCTTATGTTGTCATTCTTTAGCAATATCTCTATGGTTAAGTGGTACTGCTTAGTATGAGCATAGCTATTATTACTAAGCCATTAATTATTTAATAGAAGTTTACATTTTTCCATATGGCTTATTTTTAATAATATAATGAATTTTCAAAAAGTCTGTCTCTATGTTTGTTTGTTAGCTTTGAGAAAGCATTTCTCTGAGTAGCCTTAGCTGTCCTTTTTGTAGACCAGGCTGACCTTGAACTCACAGAGGTCTCTCTGCCTTTGTATCTCCAAGTGGTGGGATTACAGGAGTGTACCATTGTACCTGCCTTCACAACGTCTTGATTGAACTAAGGCAAAGAAAATTTTTCTTTCTGTGATGTGATGTTCAAGCAATGATACAGTGATGCTCTATTCCCCCTTCCCAGTACCATCTCTAGTTTGCTCACATTACACAGACTGTCATACCTCTCTGTTGTTTTGCTTGTACTTTGCCTTTGACATGGAATATCCTCATCAATTTCTTTATTCTAAGGAGCAGCTCAGACATCACTCTCAGTTGGAATCCTTCCTGAGTCACATTTTGCCTTTGTACATACTCTCTTAACTGTATTCACCAGATAGTAGGGCGATTTAATTTCAGGTGACTATTGGGCTCACTGCTGAACCATGAGTTCCAACAGATATAGAATGCAATTATTTTAAATATTATATTTAAAGTTTGGACCACTCTAAGACCCAGACCATTGTCATGTGATGTCTAGCTACCTATTTAATTCACTCAATAGTCAATGGAGGTTTAAAAAGTAAATTTTATCACACAAATTCAAATATATTCAGAACATTCAATCCATCATTAGCTAGCTCTTAATTGGCTATGCTAGTAAGGAACAAAACTGCATATTTTACTTTTAGTGTAAAACTCTTCCTAAGCCCTCATCCAACTAAATTATGTCTTCACTGGAAGAAGAAACATTATAAATCTCATAACCCTGAGAGGTGATCTTTGCTATTTCTAATGTAAATAGCCTCATACCTGCCATAGATATGTCTCTCAACAGTTTGTGCTGTAACACCCACGACTGTCCAGTGAGCATAGACATCATACCTATCTTTAGAAAGTAACAGATCTCCTGACAATTAGAACCACGTGTTATTTACAATAGTTAGAACATTACTGGAAACACAGAAGCATCTCAGTTATTGCAGTCATCGTGTATTTAGTTACATTTGATATATATGTCATATACTGATTAAAAGGGGAAGTTGTCAGATTGTAATGAACACTGAAGCTAATGTAAAAGTCAGAAAAATATTTTGCTATTAAAATCTGGAGAGAAATGGCATTTTAATCATCATTGGCTCTCAGTCTGGGGAAGATAACAAGCTGGTTGGTGAGGGCATGGTTAAAGATATGCCCTCCCTCTACTCCTCCCAGCTCTTCCCCACCTCTTCTCCATTCAGACCCATACTTTGTGTCTGTCAGTAGAAAACAAATAGGGTTCTTAGGGAATATAATATAATATAATATAATATAATATAATATAATATAATATAATATAATATAATATAATATAATATAATATAATACAATGCATAGTATAATATAGTAAAATCAAACCCAGAAGAAAAAAAGTATAAGAAAAAGCACAAGAAACAGAAACTCTCTCATTCTCACACTCAAAAATCTGATAAAAACACTAAACTGGAATCCATAATACAAAGGCAAAAGACTGTAGTGTGGAAAGGGTGAAGAAAAAAATCATATAAATATAATATAATATAAATAATAAGATAAAAAACAACTACAAAAGTAAGAACCTTTTCTCAAGATTATGAGAAAAGAAAACCCCAAAGGTATCCATTGAGTCATTGAGTCTGGGTTTCTTTTGTTTTGTTTTGTTTTGTTTTGTTTTGTTTTTTTTTTTTTTTTTTTTTTTTTTTTTGGCCATCTATGACTGGATATGAAGCCTACCTTTAAGAGTAGTTTTTTCTCCTGAAAAGAAACTAAATATTGATTTGCAAGTGGACTGCTTGTGGATTAGAGATGATGGCATAAGTCTACTTCTTTTGACTTCAGGATCCCAACTGCTGCAGACTTGTTGAAGACTCTGTGTATCCTGCTTCAGGCTCTGAAATGCGTAGGTTCATCAACCATGTTTTAGATGGCCACTTGTTTCATTGGTGTCCTTTCCATCTCCTGTGGCTCTTTCCAACTCCTTTTCTGCTGGTATCCCTGAACTCTAGGAGTAAGGAAACATCTTCTTTAGTGCATAATGTCTTGTTGTATGTCTCTGTGTTTGTTCCTATCTGCTTCAAGTTAAGTTCTCTGATAATGGCTGAGCAAATCCCTAATCTATGAATATAGCAGAATGTCTTTAGAAGTCAGCTGAGGTTTTTGTTTTTGTTTGTTTGTTTGCTAGCTTGCTTGCTTTTTTTCAGATAAGTAGTATTTGGTTTTACATCATGTCCTTATGCTATTTAGTGTCAGTTTGGATTCTGCTGTAAGGTCGAAGTCTAATCTTTTCAGATAGCCTCTGAGCTACAAAAATTAAAAACTCCTTTTCTCATCAGGGTCTCCTCTTTGCCTGATCTGGGGGACCCTACGTCACCTAAGGAGTTTCACATATCTCTCAGGGAAGATTACAGAACTGAACATGCTCAGCAAGCACCTGGGGATTGCTGGAGGTTTCCACCCTATGTTACTAAGATGTCTTGGTGTATTGTCTTTCAACAAATGACTTTCATGTATGTATATATTTTAGGAAGCTGCTGCTGTGTTAGGTTTCCAAGCTAGCCCTCATTTGTGCCTCAATTTTAGCCTTTTCCTCCATCATCCATATTCCCTCTCATCCCTGTCTTCTCTCTCCATATCACTTGATACTTCCATTTATGCCCCATCAATCATAGTTATCTATTATATTTCCATTTTCTGATGAGATCTATTTGCCACCCCAACCTAATCCCTTACTCTGTATTCAAACTCCAGGGTTCTAAGAATTGTAGCTTCATTATCATTGACTTCACAACTAATATCCACATATGCATGTCATAGTCATTTATCTGGGTCTAGACTATCTCACTCAGGATGATTTTTTTTTAGATTCATCCATTTATTTGTTAATTGCACATGTTTAATAGCTGGGTAATAGTCCATTGTGTAAATTTACCACATTTTATTCATCCATTATTCTGATGGGGAACATTTAGGAAGTTTCCAATGTCTGGCTGTTATGAAAACAGCAGCAATGCACATAGTTGACCAGTCGTGTCTGTGGGAGATTGAAATGACCTTTGGATATATGCCCAAGAGTGGTATAGCTGGATTTTGGTTTCCAGAGTGGCTATAAAGGTTTGAACTCCCACCAGCGATGGATGAATGATGTCTCTACTCCCCATCCTTCCCAGCAGGACATGTCATTCATTCATTGATCTTAGCCATTCTGAAAGGTGTAAGATGAAATGTCAATATTACTTTAATTTGCAATATCCTGATGACTAAAGGTATTGAGTATTTTTAAGTGCTTCTGAACCATTTAGGCTTCTTTTTTTGGAAAAGCCTCTGTTAATATTTTTACTCTAAGTGAACTGTTTGTTTTCTTGATGTCCAGTTTTTTGAGTTTGTTATATATTTCAGATATTAGCCCTCCGTTGGGTGTGCAGTTGTCAAAATCTTTTTCCATTCTGCAGACTGCCATTTTGTCTGAATGATGTTTCCTTTCCATGCAGACACTTTTCAGTTTCATGAGGTCCCACTTACTAATTATTCCTCTTAGTTCTTGTGTTAATGCTATCCTTTTTAAAAAGTTATCTCTTGTGCCCATAGTTCAAAGATATACTCCACATTATCTTCTATCATGTTCAAGGTGACTGGTTTTGTGCAGAAATCTGTGATCCATGTGTACTTGAGTTTTGCACAAGGTAACCAGTATGCATATATTTGGATTCTTCTGCATACGGCTGTCCATTTGTTGAAAAATTTGTCTTTTTTTCCCTAATGTGTATTTATGGCTTCCTTACCAAAAAATCAAATGCTCTCATGTGTGTGCTGTGTGCATTTATGTCTGGGTCAACAATTCTATTCCATTGATACATGTATCTGATTTTGTGCCAGTACCATGCTGTCTTTATTACTGTAACTCTGTAGTACAATCAATTTCAGGATGGTGATACCTCTATCAGTTCTTTTATTATTCAGGACTGTTTTAATCTCTCTCTCTCTCTCTCTCTCTCTCTCTCTCTCTCTCTCTCTCTCTCTGTTTCAATATGAAGCTGAAAACTTTCATTTCAATTTCTGAGAACCGTGCTTATATTTTTTATTGAAATTACATTGAATCTGTAGATTGGTTTTGTTAGGATGACCATTTTTTACTGTATTAGTCTTACTGATTAATGTCAATGTGAGATTTTTCCATTTCTCTGGTTTTAAGAAGAGTGTGATGCCTGCCTGTATGTTGCCTGGTGGGAAATTCTTCTGGGATAATCATAGGTGTGCCTACTATGTAAAATGTGTTTCTAGGTATTGGAAGGTGATACTTTCAAATGGAAGTAAGCTAGAATGGGATACTGACAGAGCCCACAAGTGTGTAGAATGTTCGATGTTCCAACAGGATCTAATTAGTCCCAGGAATGGGTAGAGAGGAAGGGGAGGCCACAATATGTCATCTGCTATAGAGTTCAGAATAAGATGCGGATATGGGTATGAAGAAGAGGGAGAGTGAAAATCCGAAGCTTGCTTACTTGTTTTGCTGGCCTACTTTCTTCCTTTTAGACTTGGCTGGTGTGATCCCAGAGAAAACCTGCTGGATTTCAGGACTAGCATAAAGCAATGAGTAGGGATGAATATTGGAGGGGAAGATTTTCTTTTTCTTTTTTTAAAATACAGTTTATCAATTTATTCATATATATCTCAATTGTTATACCATCCCTTGTATCCTCCCATTCCTCCCTACCTCCCATTTTATCCTTACTCCCTTCCCTTATGACTGTGACTGAGGGGGACCTCTTCCCCCTGTATATGCTCATAGGGTATCAAGTCTCTTCTTGGTAGCCTGCTATCCTTCCTCTGAGTGCCACCAGGCCTCCCCATCCAGGGAACATGGTCAAATATAAGACACCAGAGTTTGTGTGAAAGTCATACCCTACTCTCCACTCAACTGTGAGGAATTTCCTGTCCATTGGATAGATCTGGGTAGGGGTTTAAAGTTTACTGCATGTATTGTCCTTGGCTGGTGCTGTAGTTTGAGCAGGTCCCCTCGGCCCAGATCTGCCCGTCATATTTCATGATCTGATGAAGATAGCAACAGAATGAAGAGGTATCCACAGCAGGTGGCCTGCTACAGAGATGTAGGTGAGAATAGAAACTGCATTAGGAGGAGAGGAGACAATGGGGGAGATCTGCAGTTAGGCTCCCTGCTTCGACTACCAGAGTGGCCTGAGGGGTTCTGTTGGAAACTGGGGTAAAACAATGAGGTAGAAAAATGAAAATTGGAAAAGATCTTTGTTATCTGCAACAGATGGGTGTTGGAGGATGGGGTGCTACTGCAGGTGGTCTTTTGAAGAGCCAGGAATAAGATTAAAGAATTCTATTTCGAGGAATGAAGGAAGAGTGAAAATCTGAAATTAACCTACCTGTTTCCTTGGCCTAAGTCACAAAACATTTCCATACTATGGTTTTAAATTAGATGCATTAAAGGATAAACTCAGATTATCATTAACTGTTAAACTATTCTGTAGAACTATCATGGTAGTGGAACGGAATAGAAAAGTATAAAATGATTACAACATGAATCTTGTGTGGCTGGTTGCAAAATTTAAGTTTGCACTAACATTTTATAATACATTCATAAATTTGTCAAATTAATAAAAATTATTCTAAGCTCAGACTTACAGTGACTGCATACGTGTCAGTGAATCTATCTCCAATACATTAAATACAATTTCATAATCTTGCTTATGTAAGGATTCACAAATACATGTGCAAACCATGACAGTCCTCAAACTCTCTCCCAGGAATTGTCAGTGCAACTAAAATTAGAAGAGAAAAATTATTTATTGGGAAAAATAAGGTTTGGCATTGACATTATTATTATAAGTTCTTATTTGTGATGATCTACAAGTCATCATATTTTCCATAAAACAAAATTTGGCAAGGAAACAAAAGTTTCGGAGAATATTTACTATTGTTTCTCTTTCATATTAAAGATCCATCCCATCATTAGAAATCATTTTATGCAAAGGCAGATCATGTTTTTGCTTTTTGGGTGTCCTTTTATGTAAAAGATTATATAAAAGTCCATATTATTCTCATATTTAACATATTCAAACTTATTCTATCCCTTGTAAAATTCACTGGCGTTTCCACAGTTTCCCTAAAGTATCACCAAATAAAGCTGTACTTTTAGGTTATTCTATCTCAGGAAGCTGAGGCATGAGGATACTAAGTCTGAATCCAGTTTGGATTTAATAAGGATAATCTCTCTTTAAAAGAATGCTATTTTAAGAAGTTATACCCTTGTGTATTCAAACAATACCAAGTTTATGAAGAAAAGAAAACAAAGAGTATGTGGATGTTTGAAGGAATGTGGGGAGTGTAGGAAAAGTTGGAGAGAACTGGCAATGAGTATGATGAAATTACATTGTTTGCATGTAGAATTCTCAGACAATAGATAAAATAAATTTAAACTAAAATTCTTAATTATTGATGAAATTATACCTTTGACATTGCATAAACATTTTGATCACATCCCAACATGTATATATTCTCCATCTATTCATGTCAGTATTTGTATATACTACTGACCTCATAAATGATATTTGGTTTGTAATATATAGTATCCTTTCTATGTTAGTCTAATTCTCTCCTCAAGGAATTTGCTACAACAAAATCCACATTTATATCCAAAATCAGAGTGCATTTACCCATCTCCCTGGTGTGGTGAGTGTAGGACCTGTTCCCACACTTCAGGAGTCATAATAATGAGGACAGATATCACCCCCTGCATAATTATTATACACATAGAGAGTCAAAGATAGAAGTAATTATTTTATGTAAGGGGAGGCAGTTTCAAGGTGTAGAATAGATGTACCTAGGGTTGAGATTGACAAAGTTTGAAATAACTCATAAAGGAATACAGATGTGTGAGTTCTGAATTAAATCCCAGAAGACCTACATCATAGGACCACATCTGTTGCTTTCTCTTCATTTGTGTTCCGTAAATATAATATACCTGTGCAGAGCACTGCTCTCAAATATATAGTCTGGTGAACACATTATAATGGATATACATTTTTGTTTCCTTATTTCACTTCTTTCTCTCCATTAAATTCATTTGTTTTGTATCTATATATGTTGTAAATGAATAATTTATTTCCCTTTTGTTCCTTTCTCCAACATCTCAAATCTCTCCCTTATTCTCTTTTCAATTCATGTCCTATTTTTTAAAATTATTACATGTAATTTTATATATTATTCTCTCTCTCTCTCTCACATACACACACACACCCCAGACACACACACACATACACACACACACACACACACACACACACATACATATAGTACTGAGTTATTGTTTCTTCTATGTATATGCTTTAGAAGTGCCTACTTGCTGTTGGATAACTAATTAGGCTCATCCCTAGAGAAAACTGATTCACCTTCTCACAGCAGTCATTGATTGCCTGTAGTACTTTATCTGGAGTTGAGTCTCATGAGATTTTTTCCTACCCACGTATTATCATTGTTTAGGTATTTTTAAGCACCCTTTTGTTGAGAGCCCATAGGTGTAACTTTCCTGTCACATCTGTAAGATACAATCTCAAAGCACACTTAAAGATTTATACATTATACATTATAATTTTCTAGCCCATTTTCAATGTTTCTTGAGCTTTGGGGGTAAAGGCTATTGTAGATGTAGACTTGTTTTAATGGTAGGACAATAGTAAAGACTTCTCTCAGAAACTTCAGGTCTAAGGGTTACTTCTCATATGCACATTACTCACCAAGTTGCCTTAATAATACATGTAACTATCCACGTACTCTTGAAGTAATGTATACACACCATGCTTCCCTTTACAGCTTACTCTAGAATATTTATTTTCAAATTCTCAGGATGGTTGGCTCATTAAAGTATTCAGTATTGCTTAAATTAATAACTAGGAAAAAACAATGCTGGATAGTACAATGGGTGGATTACAATCTCACCAATTCAATTAGGATGAAAAATGTTTTGGAGAGATGCCAACTTTGATATAAATTCTTCATTAGTAAAACAATCTTGACCACTCTATGTAGAACAATTTTTGGTTTTATAATTAAATAAAATGCTAGCAACAACATAACAAATATGTTGCCAAGTATACAATACTATTTTCTAAATTTATATTTTAATCTTTGCTAGGTGTTTTATGTACCTTTTAATGATATTTTGAGGTTATTATTTAAAATATAACCGCATCCACTTAAATGTTTGCTAGTCATTGATAGCTTAATAAATCCTTATTACACATATAACTTAACTTTTAGAAAATTGTGTCTGGTTTTGTTTGGACAAGACAATTTGGTTTCAAATCATGTTTTCAATTTTAAAACTTGGTGAAACATTGAAAAGAAGGAATGACTCTGCCTCAGAAATATTTGACTGGTTCTTGCTTCTTGGAGATACAACTTCAGAAAATAATAAAATAAAATGAATTTCATTCTCCACCTCCCCTTCCATGTGTGTACATGACACATGTGCCTATGTTTTTGCATATGCCTCTGAGAGAAAAGAAAGAGCATACAAACAGGGATAGGGCATGGTTAGATAGTGTCAGAGTATAGAGAAACAAATCCAGAAAATATTTTGTTAAAATATGAAAGGTTAAGAGCTCGATTAAGACAATTATGCATCAGATACACAGCTCACAACCACTAGAGAAGAGACACAATAACACTAATACTTATGGGAAACCATGTCTGAGGAAATGTTAAAGACATGTCCAAAACTACTGAGTCCTGTTCTACTAAGAGAAACTACTCTGTTAACAAAGGTATAAATTGCAATCTTGAAATTAAAGAAACAGAGTAATGTTCACTTAAACCATCAAACTTTTGTCATCATTTCCAACCCATAAAATTGCACCACACATGTTTTCATCTGATTAAACTAAAATTTCATATTTTTTAATTCCAGAAAATTTTATTAAAAAAAAATAAGTGTGTGTGAAAACAATGGGGGTATGTGATGTAGGAATGTGGTATATAAATTTCCTATTTACTGGGAATATGATACATGCTTGGCAAGACATTTATTTCATAAAGATTTCTCATTGAAATGCAGAGGTGGTTTTCTATCTTAAATTAGTGTTAAGTTAAGAGAGAAATGCTGCTGTCTATCTATAATACTTTTCTGCCGAAAGTCTTAATTAGAGGTCTCTGCAGCAATATTAAATATTTTATGTAAATAATATGAATAGAGGATGGTTAATGTTTTTATCCTTCGAATCATCTTAAATGTGGCTTTATGAACATATAATTACTATTTCCCAGACTGGGGGCTTCTCCAGAGGACTCAAAAAACTACTCTTTTTGATTTTTGTTTGCTTTATGGTTGTTATTTGTGTGTGTGTGTGTGTGTGTGTGTGTGTGTGTGTGTGTGTGTGTGTGTGTGTGTGTGTGTGCTTTTGGTTTTGTTTGAGACATGGTCACAATATGTAGTCCCGGAATCTGTATCTGGACTAGGCCTGCCTTGAGTCACAGAGCTCCATCTGTGTTTGCCTCCTGTGTGTTGGGATTAAAAATATATCACCATGCTTGGCTCAATGACTGATTCTAGAAAACTAAATATGAAAAAAATGGTAACTTTGAGGGGAAGCCTAATAAAAATGTCAATCTATTATTCACTTCCATATCTTCATTCTTAAGTTTATTCAGTTTATTTCAGTGTGTGTCTGTGTGTGTATGTTGTGTGGTGTGTGTGTGTGCATGTGTGTGCATATGCATACCTGTGTATATATGTATACATATGCAGGTACATACTGTAATACATATCTGGATGTCTGAAGACAATTTGCTGGAGTCATTTCTCTAGCTCTATTGTGTGGGTCTGGAAGATCAAACTCCACTGTTAGACTTGGTGTCAAGTACCCCTATCTGCTAAATCATCTTCCTGGTCAAATATTTCTTCTTTCTTAAAGCTGCAGCATCTACAATCCTGTCCTTTTATGTTATTATTATTTGACCGTGGGGGAAAGGAAGTTCAAAAAATAGCTGCTTTTAAACATTCATGGGAATTGGACTATAAGGAAGAGGTTTAATTGAAATACCAAATAGAAGTATCAGAGGATAAAAAAAAGTGGAGTAAATATGTATATTACTTACCAATTATGAATAACTAGTGCAACAATGTTATAATTCAGAAAGGGAAACCACAATATTTTTGTATTAAGGTATTTTTTAAATATGCCATAGGTTGGAGTAAAGCAGATATACCATATCTCTATGTTATAAACATATTACTCACAGCATCTAAACTCAAGTATAGAATAAATACAGAAAGTCTGCTAAATAAATAAGGGCACATAAAATTCATAAAAATGTATAAAAGTATAAACATTAAAAGCATGGTAACCTGTGTAGATATCTAAATTTTAATTATGCTTAGAAATATCTATAAATTGTGCATCAAACATATATTCAGCTATTGCTTCTTAGATGCAGCATATTTTCCTTTACTGATATAAATGTCTTAAGAAAATTTTCATTATAGTCAATTGCAGATTAAAAATTTCAGGAAGTGTCTTTCAGTTAACATTACAACAATACACGTCACAAAATTTTAATTTTAGATGTTATTTTAAATACTAAGGTAGAAAAGCACTCCAGGTGAAATTTACTTTGTAGAGTGATCTTAATATCTATTATTGAGACACAGCACCATTAACTGTCAGATGAACTCTACAGTTTCAGGAAGTGTGAACTGATCCTGCCTTTTAATGTCTCTCTTGATTTCTTAACTAAAGAAAATTTGGAAAGATGCAGAATAGAGTTTCTGAAAAGAAAGAACAGGTAAGCCAAAATTTCTTCCTGAATGAAGGAGGAATTCATGAATTCTGATCCTGTCTGAGGAGCTTTGGAAAATGGTAGCTACTGATATGGAGTCAGTGTTCCTCAGGTGTGGTGGCTCTGAGAGGTTAAGCATGGCAATGGATAGTTCCTCAGCCATGCTGATATAGTCAGCACTAAATGAACTTAGTGGGTATTAAAAATAAATAAATAAACATATAAACACATAAATAATAAATAAATAACCACACGAAAGGAAATGTAGTGGGAAAAGGGAGGAAAGAAATTAGCAGAGAGGCACCTGGGTTGGATTTGATTAATCAAAATACATTATATAAATGTACAACTATTATCTAATCACTTAATAGAAACAAGACTTTTTAATTATTAAGTAGGCAAATTAAAAGACAGTGAATCTAATGCTATAAACCAATATATGGAGTGTTCTTTATAGTAAAAAAAAATGCAGAATTAGAAATAAGATCAGTGGTTGCTACAGGAATAGGGACTGGTCCAAATGATATCAAAGTGATGATAGGTGATGCAAATATTCTAAGTCATATATAATGAATGCATGGCTGCACCTGTAAATTACTTCATGGTCTACTTTTAAAATGGTATGAGTTACTATAATGTACAATAACATCTAATTAGTTTGCCACAAAGAGATATTTATGGTTTGTTTCTAGTAAACTTCAGTAATAACACTGATACAGTATTAATGAACATAAAATACTCAAATATACTTTTACAAGTCATCCTGCTTAGTACTTTTCGCTGTGATGGAGTCATACTGTCATCCCCATTCTCATAGACATGAATATTAGGTGTTAGTATCTGATGTGATTTTGTTCCTCAGCTTAGTGATAAGTCTGTGAGATAACCAGGGCTCAGAAGCAGCCCATTGAAGTTTACTCAGAATACTAAAGTGGAAATTAAATTCTTACTCCTTAAATATATGGAAATTGGATGGAATATTTCTAGTTTTTCTGAGACATTCTTGCTTAACTCTCATAAGCACTAACGTAATGCTCTTAAAAGTGTCTAGGACAATACGTAGCATATTAGTGTTCTCTGCTTATTAGCACTCATCCTTCCCTTTGCCTATCAAACACCATTCCACTAACCAACTTTGAATAGATGATCCCACTCTAGTTCTCTGTTAGCATTCATGTCTTTCAAATCAAGGTTCTTAGAAACAAAGCCTCAGTTTCAAGAATTCATTTGGGAGCAAGTGTTGAAATTCATTTCCTAATTATCTCCTGACTTTCTCTGCTTTTGACTTTAGTCTAAAAAATCCTCTAAAGTTTCTTCACACACACACACACACACACACACACACACACACACACACACACACACACAAAATGCCCATGTATACATTCTGTGTATACATTCTGTGTATATATACATTTTGTTTGTGCATGCATGTCTATACATATATGTATGTAGGTACACATTCTTCGCAGTGTTGTCTTTGCTGTGAGGAAAGCCCTTCATAACTTCATTACAGTAAGTCTTCTAAGACCCAATTTCAGATATTTACTTCAGGAGTTACCTCAAATACTGAAGGAAATTCTATTCTCTGCCCTGTTTATTTACTTATTTTTTTATTTATTTTTAATCTCTTTCTGACTCTGCTTTTCATAAGAACTTCATATCCTGGTTAGTGAACAGTTATATATGTAGCCTGGTTCACACCTGTTATCTCTTTCTATTGCAAATAATTAACTTTTCAATAATTATCTCTATCAAACACTGCTCAGTTAACCCTTTCTTCCATTTACTTCACAGAGCATCCAATAACAATTTGCGTACCTAGTAATGAACAATTCAAGCAAGCACTCATACTTTTAAGTTTATACTACAAAGTAGAGTCACTTAAAGGGACAAAGGCTATTATACTTAATATGAGATAGGTTGAAAAGATTAGGGTCATTTTATTAGCTGCATTCTGGGTTCTTTTCCTTTAAAGACTTCTGAGGGAGCTAGTAACAATTTACAAGTGACACAGCACCAGACCCAAGCCAATCGTCTGTCTCCTGAGACACCAAAAGATGTAATCTCTTCTGTGTGTTAGCTAGCCTCAGAATTTCCCCAATCTTATATATTCTTGGTCTTTGGTTTGCTTATCAAACACTCTAGCATTTTTTTTCTTCAGTATATATTAAAGCACTAGTAACTAGCCTTTTAAATATCTTCCTATGTATTAAACACACGCTTTCTCCTTTCCAAGACAGTTTGTAGAGAGTTGTGAGTCTTCACATTGTGGATTTTTTCATTAAAAAGTAACTCACCTAAATTCTCAATAGGATGTCCTCTCCTCTGACCCACTGTCTTGGTACGTAAAGTTTTTCATGGTACATATCCCTTGGACTAGTGTTTTGATATAAGTGAGTATATACCGTTTGTCTCTTTTTGCTTCTGGGTGAACTCACTCATTATGATAATTTCTAGATCAATCCATTTGTCCACAAATTTCGGGAATTCCTTGTTTTTAATAGCTGAGTAGTATTCCATAGTGTAAATGTACCACAGTTTCTTAGTCCATTCTTCTACTGAGGGACATTTAGGCTGTTTCCATGTTCTGGCTATTATGTATAAAGCAGCTATGAACATAGTTGAGCATATGTCCCTGTTGTGGGGTAGGGCATTTTCTGGGTATATTCCAAGGAGTGGGATAGCTGGGTCTTGAGGAAGCCCTATTCCCATTTTTCTGAGAAAGCGCCAGATAGCTTTCCAAAGTAGTTGTACTAGTTTGCATTCCCACCAGCAATGAAGGAGTGTTCCTCTTTCTCCACATCCTCGCCAGCATGTGGTGTCAGTTGAGTTATTGATCTTAGCCATTCTGATGGGTATAAGATGGAATCTCTGTCGTTTTTATTTGTATTTCTCTGATGACTAACGAGGACGAGCATTTCTTTAAGTGTTTCTAGGCGAGAGTAGCATGGAAGAATGGGGAAATAGTAGGACAAACAGGGTCCTGGAAACCTACAAAAAGAACTTTATGGCAGGCAGATCTGGGTACTGGAGTCCTCCTCAAACTAAGGCACCAGCCAAGGAGAATATAGGTAGTAAGCTTCGAACCCCTACCAAGACCTAGCCGATGATATTCTCCATGGTTGGGTGGAGAGTGAGGTCTGACTCTCACACGAACTCTGGTGCCCCTTTTCTGACCACGTCCCCTGGATGGGGAGACCTGGTGGCGCTCAGAGGAAGGATAGCAAGTTACCAAGAAGAGAATTGATATTCTAAGAGCATATATAGGGGGAGGAGGTCTCCCTCAATCACAGACATAGGGGAGGGGAGAAGGGGAGAAGTGGGAGGGAGGGAAGAATGGGAGGAAACAGGGGAAGGGCTAACAACCAAGATGTAATATGAATAAATTAAGAAAAAAAGAAAAAAAAGAAAAAAAGAAAGACAGTCTTGACCTGAAAAAAAAAAAAAAAAAAAAAAAAGTAACTCATTATTAACCTCAAAGAGCATCACAAACAATTTAAATGATAAATGTATGGTCCTACCTTTCTTTTAAAAATGAACTTTAAAAAGACATAAAATAAAATTTGGTTCAGAGCTAAACAGAATTGTAAACAAAGCAAAATTGAATGTCTAAGAAACACTTAAAGAAATGCTCAATGTCCTTGGTCATCAGGGAAATGCAAATGAAAACAACTCTGAGATTCCATCTTACAGCCCTCAGAATGTCTAAGATCAAAACTCAAGTGACAGAACATGTTGGCAAGGATGTGGAGTTGGCAAGCAACTCCATTGCTGTTGGGAGTACACAATTGTACAACATTTTGGAAATCAATCTGGTACTTTTTCAGAAAACTGGGAATAGTGCTACCTCAAGACATAGCTAGAGTGCTCCTGGGCATATAACTGAAAGATGATCCACCACACAGCAAGAACATTTCTCAACTATTTTCATAGCAACCTTATTTATAAGAGCCATAATCTGGAAACAATCTAGATGTCCCTTAACCAGAGAATGGATTACACATTGGAATACTGTTCAGCTAATTAGGAATACTACTCAGGAAATCTTAAAATTTTCAGGGACATGGATGGAACTGGAAATCACCATCCTGAGTGAGATAACCCAGACCCAGAAAGACATGCAGGTTAGCCCAACATAGATATCCTCTGATGCCCTCAGCAGGAGTCAGAACAGATGCTGGGACTCACAGTTGGACTCCAGGTAAGAGTGGTTGGTATGGAAGAATGTGGAGATAGAAGGACCCGAAGGGTCCAGCAGCCACACAAAAAGACCATCAAGGCTTGCGGATCCGTACCCAGGGCGGCCTGCACAAACTGCTGTACCAAACAACGACAATGCATGCAGTAAACCTAGATCCCCTATTCAGATCTATCCAATGGACAGCTCATTCTACAGCATTGTGGGGAGAGTGGGGACTGTCTCTAACATGAATTTTGGTGCGCCAAATTTGTTTACTTCCTCTTGGTGGGGAGGCCTGATGGCATACAGAGAAAGGGGACCCAGGCTATCTGATTGAGACTGTGATCATGTGGTGGGAGAAGAAGGCCCCTTTTGTCAGAGGTCTAAGGGAGGGGAATAGTGTGAAAAAGGGAGGAAGGGGAAAAGGGAAGATATGAGTGAGTGGATTACAGTCTGGATGTAATCTGAATAAACTATAATATGAAATTTTTAAAAATTGGTGAAAAACCTAAAATTCCCAATCAGGAAATAAGGATTAAACTAGTTTTAAATAAATGAAAAATATTTTTGTCTTTTACACTCAAATAAGTAAAAGTCCAAACCAGACAATTAAGTTTTGACAGTAAATTGGGTGGTAAATATGTTAATACAAATTTATATTAATTTGAAAAAGAAGTTGAATAAGTATAAGCTAATATAAAACAACAAAATAGAACCTAACCATAAAAACATATAGCTTATTGGTTGGTAAAAGAAATATTACATGAATCATGTATTTAATAGACAAGACTGAAGATCGATTTCAGTCATGGAATAAGAAACAAGACCAGAGGATAAAGGATTTCAACAAATTTTGTTTAGTTACAGCGTCATAAAAGATTTTTAAGTAAATAATAAACTGCTCGATGCATTAACATTGCATAATTCAGTTCAGACAAAAATAGAATTAGGAGAATTCACAACATTTTGATAGCTGTGAATTTTATTGTATACTAAAAGATAAATTTCAGTATTACAAATATTTCCAGTTGATAATTTCTTTTCACATTATGTGCAGTATGTTAGGAGATGGTCTGATGTATTTTGATGTTAATTACTGCTTGTTGTCTCTGTGATCCACCTTTTGATTAATAAAAGGCCATCCCACCTGGGAAGGGCAGAGGAGATAAAACTGTGGCTAAGACTCCAGGGGGAGAGAGACGAATCTTGGGAAGAAAAAGAAGAGAAACCACCATAAGGAAAAAAGAGAGAGAGACCTGAACAGAAGATAAGAATTCTGCCATGGGTTAGATGGAGGAGAAACACATGGCCAGTGTGGATGGAGAATCCAGCCCAGATGAAGAACATTAACAAGTATTTGGGATTATGGATGTGAGGTATCTTGGTAGAAATTATTAGAAGCCCATGACATGGGATTTCGGCAGGTATCTCACACCTGCTCCACTATGGTAAGTAGTCTGGAGGATTAATGTCTGCCCTGCCTCAAGTGTCAGTGTCTTAATTGATTGCTAGCCGGGCCTATAGATAATACAGATAATTTAAAATCAATAGCAGTATATAAGCATAAAATGATTTATAGCTACTGAATTGAACTCACATTATAGAAGATTTCAACGATTATGTTTTTATGGAGAAGGTTCAGAAAACCCAGAGTATTTTGGATAGTAACAACATGCCAGATTCTACATAAGTGATACAATATTAATCACAGTAGTACATAGGACAATAAATAGCAGAGAAATTATGTTCTGGGCTTCAACTTAGAGAAATAATGTCTATATGTCATACATTATCCACAAAAAGTTGACAATTTATATGTTATTCTACTTACTTAATTTTTTGTTTTTTACTTTTTTATATATACATTTATATTATTACACATATATACAATAAACTACCTACAGCAATAAGAACCATTTTTGATGTGTTCTTGAATTCAGGTTGCAAATATTTTATGAGTATTTTTACATCTATGTTAATGAGAGAAATTGGTCTGAAACTGTCTTTCTGTGGTTTAGATATCAAGGTGACTGTGGCCTCATAGAATGATTTTGGTAATATTCCTTCTGATTCTATTTTGTGGAATAGTTTGAAGATAATTGGTATTAGCTCTTCTCTAAAGGTCTGCTAGAATTCTGCAATGATTCCATCTGGTCCTAGAAGTTTTTTTATTTGGGAGACTTGATGACTGCTTCAATTTCTTTAGGAGATATAAGAGTAGTAAATTCATTTAGGTTTTCAAATGTTGCGGCATATAAGATTTTGAAGCAAGGCCTAATGACTCTTTGAATTTCCTTGGTGTCTGTGGTTATGTCTTCCTTTTCATTTCTGATTTTGTTGATTTGAATTCTCTCCCTTTGCCTTTTTGTTAATTTGGCTAAGCATTTTTCTATCTTGTTGATTTTTCAAAGAACCAACTTTTGGCTGAAATGATTTTTTGAATTTTTGCTTTGTTTTCAATTTACTGACTTCAGCCCTGAGTTTGATTGTTTCCAGCCATCTACTCCTCTTGAGTGTGTCTGCTTCCTTTTTTTTCTAGAACTTTCAGGTGTACCATTTAGTTGCTAGGATGGAATCTCTCCAGTTGCTTTATAAAGGCACTTAGTGTTATGAACTTTTCTCTTGGCACTGCTCTCACTGTGTCCCCTAAATTTGGATACGTTATACCTTCAGTTTCATTGAATTCTAGGAAGTTTTTAATTTTTCTTTTTATTTTGTTCCTTACCTAGAGGTCATTGAGTGCAGAGTTGTTTAGTTTCCATGAGTTTGTAGGCTTTCTGTTTTTTCATTTGTTGTTGAGTTCCAGCTTTAAACCGTATGGACTGATAAGACCTAAGGGATTATTTCAAATTTCTTCTATCTGTTGAGGTTTGCTTTGTGATCAAGTATATTTTCCATCTTAGAGAAGATTCCTTGAGGTGCTGAAAAGATGTCTTCTTTTGTCTTTGGGAAAAATTTTCTGTAGATATCAGGTCAGTCCACTTGCTTCATGATATCATTTAGTTTCCTTGTTTCTCCATTTAGTTTCTGTCATGATGGTCTGTCTATTGGGGGGAATGGGGTGTTCAAGTCTCCCACTATTAATGCATGGGGTTCTATGTGTGATTTAGGCTGTAGTAATTTTTCTTTTATGAGTACAGGTGCTCCTGCATTTGGGGTATAGATGTTCAAAATTGAGACATCATCTGGCATATTTGTTCTTTGATGAAGATGAAGTGTCCTTCTCATTCTCTTTTGACTAGTTTTGGTTAAAAGTTTATTAGATACTAGAATGGCTACACCAGCTTCATTCTTGGGTGCCTTTGCTTGGAATAGTTTTCCAGTCTGAGGTAATGTCTATGTTTATTGCTGAAGTGTGATTCTTGTATGTAGCAGAATGATGTGGCTTGTATTCACATCCATTCTGTCAGCCTGTGTGATTTTACTGGGGAGTTGAGGCCATTGAGGTTGAGAGAGATTAGTGATCAGTGTTTGTTAGTTTCTTTTGTTTTGATGTTCTTAGTGATAGAGTGTATCTGTCTCCTTTCTTTTGGATTTGTAGATGTGGAATTAATCATTTTCTATCGTTTCCTTGGTGTAGTTACTCTCCATGAATTGAAAACTTTCTTCTAGTACCTTCTGCAGGGCCTGATTTGTAACTAGGATAGCTGGGATCTGAAGATGCCATTTTGTTTTGGTTTTTGTTGTTTATGATTCTACACTGCACGTTAGCCATCTTGCTGTCTCTGATGTTGGGAGGTATATTCTGGAGTCCTTTACTGATCATTGAGAGCAGTTTGTAGATGAGTGATTATAGGCTAAGAGCCTGTGCCTCTGGAGGTCAGGGAACTCTTCCATGGGACAGGCAGGTGACCTGCTTTTGGCTCCTGAAAACTTTGCTCTACACCCTGAGCTCCCCAATGGGTCAGCTTGGGTAGTTGCTGTTGCTCTGGAGCACCAGTATTTGTTTGACGTAGTGTATGTAGAGCCAATTATCCTGTCTCTGGCTAGGCTTTGAATACCCTGCCCTCAGACCCTGGGGCTTTGTGTCCTATGCTCAGGTCACCCTAGAGTACCTGAAACTCTGCTGGCATCTAGAAGTTGTTTAGGTTTCTGCCTGCTCCAACCAGGTAGTGGGGCCTAGGGTCTGCCTTCCAGGGAGAGAGAATCTACTGACTTCTAATTGATGCTGGTTGGCTAGTTTTTGCTCTATTCCCTCTGGCTTGCTCATCCTCTTCCAAGAGCATGAGAGTCCCTGCTTGGCTGTGCAGCCTGGTTAGGTTGGGTCCCTTGTGACCAATTGCGCCAGGACAGTCCTCTGGGGTGAGCAGTTAGGCTTCTGCCCATCCCTGATCAGACAGCTGTTATGGTCCTTGACTCCTGGTAGTATCTCCGGTCGCAGCTGTGGCTGTGTGTCCCCAGTCTCAGACCCACTGCTGTGGCTGGGCAATGGGCCTATAGCTGTCAGGGCCTCCATTTTGCACCTGGGCTTTCTGTGGATTGGCATGGGATGGGGGGGCAATCTAAGGACTGGTTGATCAGAGGTCTGACTCAGCCATGGTCCACATTGTGTGTATCTCTCTCATCCAGTTATCCCCAGGTCCCACATTCTGTAGCTCCGGATAGCATCTATGGCCTCCTCCCCTCATTTACTTTTTTATTGAAATATCTTTGTCTTAAATTCAGGAGTTTCTTCAGTCATTTTCATTGAAATATTTATGCAAACAAGTACCTCATAGTTATTCTTTAAACTAGATAACTTATTTGTGGCCATGCAACTGTACACATGAATATTAATCAAGTAAGAAACTTCCAAATACGATTGATCTCAAGCTTCTTGTCCTTGAACAAACATCTTCTAATATGTAACAGACATGGTGTTACAATACTTGTGTTGGTGTTGATAGTGAAATCTTGTGAGATTCAGTGAATATAGTAAGAAATGTAAATGTCAATATAATGGACCACTTCTAAATGAGCTTAACATATATAAACCATGGTTCACTCTTGAAAGTTTTTTGTGTGCGATATATACATATATAATATTATATTATATATATGATAGAGATATTAGTCACAGATAGGTGTATATTCATATAACATGCACATACACACAAAGAGACAAAAGGACAGACATAGATGACAGGCAGACAGACAGACAGACAGACACACACACACACACACACACACACACTCACACAAAGATGCCATCCTAGAAAACCTATTAGCAGTAGTTGCTGATAATTACTTTCTTACTAATAAATACATGCACTCAAGTGTAGTGGTCTCCTGTTGGCATCTGTCTTTTCTTCCTTACTGTAGAGTGGCAGAGAAATAGTTTCTGAATGGAGCCTTGGTTTTCAAGCCTCCCTTCCTCTCTTTTTTTAAGCTTATTTTCTACCACACCAGATATGCTGCATTAAATTTCTCAAATTGAATACCTTCATGCAGCAGTTACCTAATAGATGCTAGATAACCTCAAATAACATGTCAAACTGAAAGAACAGTAACCTGCTCCATATTTTAAAACAACACATTGCAGTCTAGCAGCTTCTAAGAGTAAGGTTGATTGTGTCACAGCTTGCTCTTCTATTAGGCTCAATAAGGCAGAAATAATGTAGATGGAGTGCATCCTTTTTTGTAAATTTAACTAAAGAAATATATTTGCATCTTTAAAGACTTTCAAGACCAGTATGCTATAAATGTATGATTGAGGACCCAGTGTCCTGATGTGCATGCCAGACTTCTCTCAAGTCCTACAGAAGCCCCCCAAGGCTTTTTGTTCCTGCCATGATCGTCCCTGTACTTCTCAATTGCATCTGGCTCTTATATTTCAAATGTATTCCACCACCAGTCTCAGAGCTCTAGATACATTTTGAAAGAAAGAAAATATTATGCAGTATAATCACAGAAGGCAGCAATTACCCCAGAATCTGTCAGAAAATTCTGCTAACCACAATCCTTATGGTGATTTCAGAACCTTTGTTCAAACAGTTTGTTTCCTTAATCTTCTACACAGCCCAACAGCCACTTTCCTATTTCTGATAGTCTGAAATACACACACACACACACACACACACACACACACACACACACACACACACACACACACCAAAATCAAACAAAAAAAAACCCAACCATCTCAAATTTATTACTCAATTATTTCCTAAATAACTATTACTTACTCAACTTTATAGAATTTTGAAATCCAATACTTCTCATCATTGATAATATCTACCATATTGGAAGAAAAACCTGGTTGCCAAGGATAAATTTCCCTTTGGTAAGCAAGAGAGAAAAGAGGAGGTGCCTCACATTCTCTCCAATAGTAAAGTAGTTAACTTAGAAAAGCTACCTGTCTAACCAGGCTTAATGCTCACAATACATATTGCTCAATCATAAATGAATCACTGGGATTTACTAGTATTATATCAATTTCAAATTCTACAAAACCTAAACTAAAACAGATAATGAAAAATACATTTTTATTATTTTTTAGAAATTTCATTCAATGTGTTTTGGTAACATTCATCTTCCACCTCCATCTTAGGCCAGGTCTACCTTCCCTTTCTTATTCATCCAGTATTGTGTCCTTAATTTATTTAGAAACACATTGAGTCTGGTTGGTGTTGTGCAGATGCCTTTGGCTATTTGACCTTCCAGTGAAGCCTACTTGACCTACATGGGAAACAAAGAAAAACGACTTCCTCTTTCTCAACAACTACCAATTGCCATTCACGTCTGTGGTGTGGGTGAAATTTCATGTCTAGGTTCCCTCCCTGCACTGAGATTTTTGTCTGTCATGAGCTTCTTGTGTCTTATACGTGAATCAAGCACCATGAGTTCATATTTGCAACTCTCCTGTTGTGTCCAGAAAACACTGATTGCCTTGAAAGCTCCTGGATATGACTGCCTATCCACCCTCTCTTCCACAAGAATCACTGAGCCTTGGGAGGAGGGGTAAAAGTCTTCTTTTAATGTACCTTTAGACAAGTTTTATTTTTTTTAACATTCCATGTAAGTATATTTAAACATACATTTTATTTTTTAAGATTGATTTTTATTCTTTTAATTATGTGTATCTGTGTCTGTGTTTTGTGTGAATGGATATGTATGCATGAGTGGAGGCACATGTAGTGTCCTGAAAATGATGTCAGATTTCCTGGGCATAGATATACAAGCAGTTGTGATCCAGCTGATGTGGGCCTAGAAACTGAACTCAGATTCTCTACAAGAGCCGTCTGCACTCATAACCACTGAGCCATCTCACAAGCCCTTACACATGTATATTTTAAAGAAACTATTTTTAAATCAACTGTACAATTAGACAATTGAGAAGAACACTGAAAAAGAATACCTTGTTTTGTTTTAAAAACACATTAAACTATTTAATATAACACAAAAGAACTCACAGCATGTGACTATATTCTAATTCTCTGAGAAATGTTTAAATCTAGATCAATTAGACAAGGTAATAATGTGTCAGTAATGTAAAATACTAAATTGTGTGTATATAATTAGCTGTGAATGAGTAACTATCAAAACTTAAAAATTTAATTTTGCTTTCAAAGGTGGCTGTGATTTTCACTATAAATACAAATAAATTTCTGAATATATATGCATATATATATATATCAAACTATATTAGTCACATAATTGAGCAACATTTCATTCTCAGCACAACAAATTAAAACTATTTGCTTCATTAAGCAAAATGACATTTCTGTGAAATTTTCTGGGAATACTTCACAAGTGATGTGTACATAAAATTTTTATGATCTAATTTCCACTGAAGAAGTAAAAATAGGTGAATATTTTAATTTAATATTTTAATTTAAGTGCCTTTTATATGTGTGTCATTCAAATGCATGCACGTGCACACACACACACACACACACACACACACACGTAAGTAAGAATTGTATTTCTATATTACAAGTACACATGGTGAAGGGCAGGTAAGAAGTTTGTTCCTTTAATGAATGCACCATGAATGGAAACACAATCTCCATTCAGAATTTAAGCAAAACTGGAAATGGTTTATTAAAACAAGATTCTGAATTAATATAACTGTATAAATTGATGACATTACTGCTCAAAATTAGGTTTAGGTGAAGGATGATACTGTAATTATAAGGGAGATTACAGTCATAGGCATACGGAATAGTTCAAAACAGAGCGACCAAGTACTAAACTGATCATAGCTAGAAGACTGGAATGGGACATGAGAGAGAGTGTGAGAGTAACAGGGAGAAGAAAGATATTATCAAGAATAAAAGGCAAGGAGACACACTGAAATAGCAGTGTTGTAAGTAGAATGAGAGCCAAGGGGAAGCTTCTGTGTTGGAGAAGTTTAGAGTAAGGGTGGGCTGAGACAATCACAAAAGTCCAGGAGGACAGCATGGACTCTGAAATGTGTAACTGATACTTGTGATACCAAGGGAGCCTGGAGGCCAACATGCTCTAAGCTAATGCATGCTTATAAATTCTAATAGTCACAGATATTCATTAGCCCTCTCCTACAATGATAAGGGAAATGGATTCTTTAGTGGAGAAACTGGCTTCACAACTTACTATGTGTTTGGTTTCAAACCTCAGAACAGGCTAACTGAGGTGCTTACTAATCTATCTAAGAGGATTTCTCTTCTCTCAATCCATATTAGTTACAGAGTCCTGGCTCCTCAGTACCTCCTTCCATGAAGGCCCCATGAGGGACTTGACCAGGCTGTCATCTCCCAAGCTTCTCTTCCCTGTATAACCACATCCTTTTGGTTACACTAGCCTCTTTGGCCCACTGTCCTCCTGGTCTCCTGGTCTCTTGGCTTCTTTATCTGTTCTTTCCCCACTCCCTCTCCTCACATGGCCCAGTTCAGTTTGCCAGTAATGTTCAGTCCAGATTCTCCCAGATCTCTCTGACTTTGCAGGCATTTTCCTTATATCTATAATTAAAAACCTCAATCCCCTTATGAGTAGTCCTGGCCTCCTTTTTTTTTTTTTTTTTTTTTTTTTTTTTTTTTTTTTTTTTTTTCATTAATTAAGAAACACTGTTGCCTGTACTTTATTCACTTCCCTCTGATGGGGCACCTTACCAGGCCACAGAAGAAGAGGATGCAGGCAGTCCTAATGAAACTTTTTATGCTAGAGTCAGTTGGTAGGGGAAGAGGGAGGGCTCCTCCTCTCTGAGGACTAGAGGAACGGCATATGGTGGAAGGGGTGCAGAGAAGGGATGGAGAGAGAAGGGGGAACAAGGAGGAAGGGAAGGGATAAGGGCTATGATTAGGATGTAAAGTGAATATAATAAATTTAAATTTTAAAACAGAAGTGCTGTTTTTTCTAACCTTCAGATTTTGGGCCTAACAATAATATGAGTAATTAAAGTCCACAAGAAATCAATTATATACTTTCTTTATTTCAGGTTGGTAAGTTTGCAGTGAACTTATAATGCTTTTTACTTGTTGGAACTTTAATCTTAAAAAACATATAATATTCATTGCCTTTTCCCCTTTGATAATTTTATTTAATTACTGATATACACATTTCTAAATAAATACATTTCAATTTGAATTTGAAAAAGACCAAGGGTTATATGTGAGCACTAGAAGGATGAAGTAGAGGAAAGGGGACAAATGATGAAACTATATTCTAATGCCCCAAATTTTAAAATAGCAATAAATGCACTGTAGTATAATACAATTTTGAAACTGTTAAAAATAGGATAATTATTGTTTGCATCTAGTCTTTTCTCAAATCTCCACAATTTGTCAAAACTCATGAGAAATAATTGTCTGATATGGTAAGAAAGTTTCAATAATTTAAAAGACTGGTTCTATAGAACATATGCACATAATGTGACATAGACTTTCTGTTTTTTTTTCTTTTTTACTTTAAGAACTTTGATATTATAACTATTGCCAGAACATGTGAATCAATTAAAAAAATAAAAGCAATAGAACATAGTGAATATTTGATTCAATGCCTTTATAATGGTGTTCATTTTCTTCAGTAAATGTAGCTTTACACAGAATTCTACCACTTCCTTTACTATCTGTAATACTTATTTTTAGCTATTTCAAGATATACTTTTGAAATATAAATGACACTGTTGAGTAATTTTGAAATTAGAAATATCCAAGAATATTGCTCTCTATGGATGTCATCTTTAGATTCTTCATGGTTTTCTAGATGATTTAAGTTCCTTTATTCTTGTTGGTAGGTTAGCAGAATTTCTACCTTGCATTCTTCCTCTCCTTTTCTCTATTTCTTCTTCTTTTTAAAAACTATTTATTTATTCACTTCACATCCTGATTGCAGCCCCCTCTCCTTTCCCTGAAGTGACCCCTCACACACCCATCTCCCCATTCTCGCCTCTCCTTCTCAAAGAAGGAGGATGTCTCTCATGGGTACCAAGCTGCCCTGACACAATAAGAAACTGCATAAGTAGATACATCCTCTCCCACTGAGGCCAGACAACACAGCCCAGTTAAGGGAATAGGATCCTAACGGAGGGATCAGAGTCAGACAGGGCCCCTGCTCCAGCTATTGGGAGATCTCCATGAAGACAAAACTGCCCATCTGCTACATATGTGAACAAGGCCTAAGATCAGTCCATGCATGCTCTTTGGTTGGTGGTACAGTCACTGTGGAGGCAAGTTGACTCTGAAGGTATTTTGTGGAATCCTTGACCCTTCCGGCTCCCATGATCTTTCCCCCAACTCTTCCATAGGACTCCCGAGCTCTCTCTAATGTTTGGTTGTGGGTCTCTGCGTCTGTTTCCATCAGTTGCTGGGGAAAGCCTCTTACAGGACTTATGCTAGGTTACTGTCTATAAGCATAGCAGAGTAACATTAATAGTGTTAGAACTTGTTTCTCTCCCATTGGATGGGTCTCAAATAGGGCCAGCTTTTGGGTGGCCACACGCTCAATCTTTACTCAATATTTTTCCATGTATATTTGTAGGCAGGACAAATTTTGGGTTGAAGGATTTTGGGGGTTGGTGTTCTATTCCCTTTATAGGAAATCCTGCCTGGCTGCAGGAGGTAGCCATATCAGACTCCATATCCCCCCTCGGATGCTATGAGTTTCAGCTAAGATGACCCCTCTAGACTTTCTGGGTGCACCCCTATCCCATCTCTCTGTGAAAGCCCAGAGAAGCCTCCTGCCTCCAAATTCCGTTCTCCCTCCCAGACATCTCTCCCTTGCTGTCTGTGTTCCTATCCCCCAGCCCTGCTCCCCTCCTCATCCCTTCTCCTACACAGTTCCCTCCCTTGATCCACCTCTAATGCCTATTATTTTATTTCCCTTTCTAAATGAGATTCAAATCCTTTGGTCCCTCTTCATAACTTACCTTCTTTAGGCCTGTGGATTGTAGCATGCTTATCCTGTACTTTCTTGCTAATACCACTTATAAGTGAGTTTATATCATGCATGTCTTTTTCAGTTTGTGTTACCTCACTCAGGATGATTTTTTCCTAGTTCCATCCCATTTTCCTGTAAATGTCAATATATCCATATATTTAACAGTAGAGTAATATTCCATTGTGTAAATGTGCCACAGTTTCTTTATCCATCCTTCAGGTGAGGGACATCTCGGTTATTTACAGTTTCTGGCTATTATGAATAAAGTTGCTATGAACATAGTTCAGCAAGTGTCCTTGAGGTATGACAAAGCATCTTTTTTTCTATATATGCCCAGGAGTGGTATATCTGGGTCTTGAGGTACCACTATTTTCTGAGAAAGTGTCAAATTGATTTGCAAAAGTAGTTGTACAAGTTTGCATTCCCACTAGCAATGGAACAGGGTTCCCCTTTATCCACAGCCTTGTCAGCATGTGCAGCCACTTGAGTTTTTTTTTATCCTAATCATCATGACATATGTAAGATGGAATCCCACTGTGGACTTGATTTTTCATTACCCTGTTAAGTAAAGACATTTAATAGTTCCTTAAGCGTTTCTTGACCATTCTCCATTAAGAAGTCTCTGTTTACCTCTGTACCCCATTTATAAAACTTTTAGATATTTGGTTTCATGGAGTCTAATTGTTTATGTTTTATTTCTTTATATATTTTAGATAGTAGCCCTCTGTCAAATGTAGGGTTGGTGAAGATCTTTTCCCATTCTATTGTGTGCCATCAGTCTCATTTACTAATTATTGATCTTAGTACCTAAATTGTTGGTGTTCTGCTCAGGAAGTAGTCTCCTGTGCCACTGAGTTCAAGGCTATTGCCAATTCTCTCTTCTACTATGTTTAGTGTATCTGGTTTCAAATTAAGTTCTTTGATCTATTGGATTTGAGTTTTGTCCAGAGTGATAAATATGAATCTATTTTCTTTCTTCTCCATGTAGGTACACCTAGTTAGATGAGCACCATTTATTGAAGAGGCTTTGTTTTTCATTGTATTGTTTTGATTTCATTGTCAAAATCAACTGCCCATAGTTGTATGAATTTGATTCTGGGCTGATATCTGTGGTCTCCTTGAGTCTGCAATACAGAAGCTCCTGGCTTTTAGATTCTCTGTTGAGGATTCACATGTAATTCTTTTAGTTCTACCTTTATATATTAATTGACCTTTTCCCTTATAGCTCTTAATATTCTCTCTGTGATCTATACATTTAGTGTTTTGATTATTGAGTTGTAGGAGAAGTTTCTTATTTGATTCACTCTATTTAGTATTCTGTAAACTTCTTGCACACACACACACACACACACACACACACACACACAGAGTTCTATCTTTAGGTGAGAGAAATTTTCTTCTATGAAATTTCTGGTCATTGAAGCCAGAAATACTTTCTTTCTTCTGTTCTTACTATTTTTAGGTTTCATCTTTTCAAATTGGCCCTGATTTCTTGGATGTTTTGTGTCAGGAACTTTTTAGATTTAACATTTTCTTTGACCAATGCATTGGTTTCTTCAATTGTATCTTACATGCATGACACTCTTTCTTCCATCTCTTATATTCTGTTTGTGATGCTTAAGTCTATAGTTCCTGTTCTTTTCCCTACATTTCCCATTTTTAGGATTCCCACAATTTGTGTTTTCTTTATTCTTTCTATTTACCATTTTCAGGTCTTGAACTGTTTTATTTGTTTTCTTCACCTGTTTGATTGTATTTCCCTTTAATTCTTTATTTTTATTTTAATCATATTTTATTTTACTTGTTTTTATTTCACTTTACATCCTGACTGTAGACTCCTCCCTCATCTCCTTCTGGTCACATTTTCTCTCCTTCCCCCCATGAGCCCCCTTTCCCTAGTCCGCAGGAAGGGAAAGCACTCCTCCCCTATCATCTGACTTCAGCCTATCAAGTCTCATCTTGACTGCTTGCATCCTCTTCTTCTGTGGCCTGGCAAAGATGCCCCACCAGGGCAAAGTGATCAATGAGTGGGCCCCAGACTCCATTTCAGAGGTAGTACCTACTCTCCATATTATGGGACCCACTAGCAGATTGTTCTGCTAATCTACTACATCTGCACAGAGATTACCTAAACCACTCTATCTCCTTATGGAATTTATTCATTTCATCTTTAAAAGCTTCTGTTTATTTGATTGTATTTTCCTGTATTTCTTTAAGAGATTTATCTTATTCCTCTTTCTTGGCCTCTAGCGTATTCAAAAGAATAGATACAAGGTCTTTTTATTATGTTTCAGCTGTGTTAGTATATGCAGGTTTTATTTTGTAAGATAGCCAGCTTCTTATGGTGTCATATGCCTCTGAATCTTGTTGGTTGTATTCTTACATGGTTTAGCCATCTGGTCGTCTCTGGTGTTTGACGGGTGATTATGCTGCCTCTAGGGTTCCTCAGGAAGGTAGATAAACCCTTGAATTGGGATATAGAAATTTTTGTCTCTGGGGCCACTAGAAGCTTCCTCAGGAAGTTGGATAGAACTATGGTCCTTAGCTAGAACTCAGGGAATAACTCACAGTGCCTCTGTGTGTGTGTGGGGGGGGAGGTAGAGGGACGTGAATCTGGATAATCTTGAGGTAAGATTCATCAGGTGTTCTCTGGAATTCAAACATGGTTCTTAATATCTAGTGTAATGTTATCATGCTAGATTGCTATCCTATATATTCTATTTATTTGGTAATCTAAGAATCATATGCATTCATGGTATATTAGTAGAAGTGATGGAAACAGAAAGTCATATCTATATAATACTATGTTTGCTCTAGCATACTATTTTTACAAAAGTGTTGTAAACAAAAGGAAAAAGAAAAATGTTGTACTATGGTCCAAATAATAGCAAATGTGAACATTAATTCTATGAAATATAGAAAACATTTGACAATACAGTGGTAAAGATTTACTATAAACATTTTAAAACTAAACTTAGTATTAGAAGAAAAATATACCTTTAATAATGTTAGCTTTCAGTACATAACCATGTGCCTAGTGACAAAGTTTAATGTGAGATTATGTTCACTGTAATATTCTGTGTCGAATATTATCTACATCATCTTTCTTCAGTCAAACCCTGAGGCTGAGAAGGTAGTTCAATTGGTAAAATCCTTGCCATCCATTTATAAGGACCTGATTTCAAATGCAGATAGTATCTGAAAACATGGTAGTGTGTATTTGTAATTCACAGTGCAGTCCCTGGAAACTTGCTAGCCAGATAGCCAAGCTTACCCAGATGTGAGAATGTGTCCCTGTCTCAAAAAAGGTAAATGGTCCAGGTTAATCTCTATGAGGTTACCCTCTTATTTACACAGTTGTGTAATGGTAAGTATTATTTGGAACTTTTCCTTGAGTGATACAACACACACACACACACACACACACACACACACACACACACACACTTATGTATATCTACTTCTACATACATGCACAAGAATGAGTCTACTCACCCAGATATTGTCTACTCACCTAAAGTAAAAAGTATCTCAGTGTCTAACTTAGTGAAGCAGGAAGTTTACTCTGGCTTTTAGTAGGGACATGGAATTAGGGTTACTTACAGGAGTAAGGGTGACCCAAACGCAGCCTCACCACCAAAAACCCCACAACAAAATGTTATAGTATGCATAGACTAGCCACTCTGGAGCTCTACACTATGTGCTGCCATCTGTTTGGGTCTGACAGTGCTTCTTGGAGACTTATCTCCTAGCAAGAGTATACTATGTCTGTATGCTGAAGAATGATCCTTCATAAATCTTATAGGGTTCAGCTTTCCCATGCATGTAAAATTTGTTCACTTCCTGTGTCTCATGAGACATCCCCACTCTCTCTTAGAGAAAATCATTGTACAATATTAAAGATGTCTTCTCTCTCTCTCCCTCTCTCTCTCTCTCTCTCTCTCTCTTCCTCTCCCTCTTGCTGTATATCTTTCTCTCTGCCTCTCTCTCTCTATGAACCTAAATGAGCATATATTCTCTACTTACCATTCAGGGGGAAGTGACCTTTGTTTTCATATAACATCAAAACTTATTGAATCCTATACTTGCTTGCTTTTACCAATGTTTTTCTCCTTCATTTTTATTCTTTACCAGTAGCCATGAAACCTGAAGAATTTATCATGAGTTGAATGTTGTGTCGTCCATCAAGCCATAAAATTGAAAATGGGTAGAAACATCCATCATCATAGGAAAACAGCATATTGACTTCAGCATTTCAGTGTGTAGAAACTGATCTTCATATAGACTAGAAGTGTTCATGAGAATATCATGAATTTTCTTAAGAAGGCAACCACTATTTTCATTTGAAAACTAGCCATTAAATTCATATATTTTTCAATTTAATTAAGGAAAATCAATGCTGGATTTTCTTTATTTGATATTTTTATCAATTATTCTTATAATGTGCAATCGTTTTTTAATAAGGGAAAAGTAATACATCTTAAAGGTTAATTTTTTACACTAGATCTTAAATCAACTTTTCTCTTTACATAACAGAAAGTCAGCCTCCAAAGACATTATTCATTGTTCAGAAATATTTAGAAGTATACATTTAATATTAATTGATAAATACTTATAAGGCATAATTATGAAGCCACACATACACTGCAGGTAGTTTTTGGGTGGGGCAGAATATCCCATATGCCTTTAAGCCATTGTGCTCTTTCTACCTTGCTGCAAATTGGCCCCCAATTCCAGTTGTCTCTTGCAGTACTCACTTCCCTCTTCTCTTCTACTTTCCTGTTACTTCCATTTCTCTTCCCCACTTGCCCTGAGTCCGTGCTCAACGTCTATTCTATTTCCCTTTGCTAGGGATATCCCTGAACCCCCTTGAACCCTTCTTGTTATAGGTCTCTGTATTGTAGCATTGTTATCCTTTATTTTGCAGTTATTATCTACTTAAAGAGGAGTACAAATCCTCAGGTTGCCTTCCTGAGTCTGGCTTCCATTACTCAGGATGATCTTTTTGAATTCTATCCACTTGCCTGCAAAATTAATGTTTTTGTTTTTAACTGATGAATAATATTCCATTGTATAAATGTACCACATTTCTTCAAATATTCTTCATTTAAGAGATATATAGATTGTGTCCAATTTCTGGCTAATATGAATAAAGTAACTATGAACATAGGTACGCCAATGTCTTTGTGGTAGAGAAGAGCACCCTTGGGGTATATGCTCAGAAGTGGTATAGCTGGTTCTTATGGTAGACTAATTCCTAATTATCTGACAAATTGCCATATTGATTTCCAAAGTGGCTATACAAATTTGCAAACATACTTGCAAAGGAGGACTTTGTAGCACTAGATTTATGGCTAGATATTGTTTAAAATTTACTTTGTTTGTCTGCTTTTGGGGCCCTTGTCTTTCTACCGGGTTGCCTTGTCCAGTATTAACATGAGAAGAGGTGCCTAATGTCAATAAAAGTTGATATGCCATCTTTATTTTTCATACCTAGGGGAGGCTTTCCCTTTTCTGAAGGTAAATAAAATTGGAGTGGATGGAGAGGGAGGAAGTAGTGTTATTTGGAGGAGGTGGTATTAGTGAGCAGTGTGAGGTAATATATAGGAGAATAAATTAATAAAAATATTTTCTGGGTCTTGTTCTGAAGTTCTTCTGCTACTCCTATTATTCTTAAATCTCTTCTTACTGTCAAGAATTTTTTAGATTTAACATTTTCATTGATCACTGTATCAATTTCTTCTTTTGTATATTCTACACCTGAAATTCTCTCTTCCATCTTTTGTATTGTGTTGATGATGCTCACAACACTAGTTTCTGTTCTCTTACCTGGGTTTTCCATCTCCAGGATTGCCTCAGGTTCTGTTTTCTCTATTGCTTCAATTTCCACTTTCACATCTTGAATAGTTTTATCTATTTCCATCACCTGTTTGTTTTCCTTGGCATTCTTTTAAGGGTATTATTCATTTCCTACAATTATTTGTTGGTGTTTTCCCTGAATTGTTTATTTCCTCTTTAAGGGTATCTATCATCTTCAATAAATTGGTTTCAAGGCCACTTTCAAGAGCTTCAGTTATGTTGGGATACTTGAGCTTGACATAATAAGATAGTTGGGCCCTGACAGCACTATATTACCCTGGCTATATTTGATTATGTTCTTACAATGGAATCTAGGCATCTAGGATTAGTGTAATTTTAGGTTTATGTGCCCGTTTCTGAAATTAACTTTGTTGTGTGGATGTTTTTTTCTCTTGGTGTCTCTTTCTTTTCAGGTCTTCTTGCCTGAGTGCCCTGTGGTTCTGATGGCTGGTGAGTTTTCAGGTCCAGCAGTTATCTCAGCTGGGGTTTTGGTGGCCTGAGTGACCTCTGATGTTTTGGTTGCTAGTGTTGCCTCTGCATTTCTGGGTTTCTTTCAGGTGGTGTAACCTCTCGGGTTCCGGAGAGAAGTATGACCTCTCATAGAGCATGTGTTTTTTGGTGTTCTAGGTATTATTATGGCCTTTGAAGGTCTAAATACTGGTGTGGGTTCTGGGGTTCAAGATAATGCATGTTCACCAGTAGAGCAATGGATTTCTACTGGAGTTGTGTGCTAGAAGATGGATACAGTTTCTGTATACAGCCCTGGCTGTACTGCAGCTTGGTCTGTTGACCAGGATGACTTTGAACTCACAGAGATCTACCTGGCAAAGTGCTGGGATTAAAGGTGTGTACAACCACTTCCTGCCTTAGTATAAAGTTCTTTAAAAAATCTTAATTAAAAAAATTGGAGTCAAATTATGCTTGTAATTGTTCAGAAAAATGCAGAAGTGAGTTATGTAGGGCAGAACACAGCCTGATCTCAGAGTGTATTATTGGGATAAAATACATTTGTCATAAATTGATATGTAACACAATGTGTATTCTTCAAGGATTATTTTGCATAATGCTTATTGTTTATTAGAATAAACAATATTTGCCATTTTTTGTATACCTTGTATTAATTTTGTCAAAGTAGCTACCTTCCTTCATCTTTGAAAGATGGTATAGCAAATTAGGGAAAACATGGGCTTTAATTTCTTCCAAGAATAAAGGCATAAATGATGTATATTTGAAAGTTTTGGAACATGTATCCTATTTTTGGGCATGCTGGCTTTTTAGTGGTTTGATATTTTTAATCATTTTCTTTAAATGCTATATTTTCTCAAAATTTCATCACAGCTTACAGGGTGTTTGATGTCTCCTCGTATTTTTCTACTTATAATCGCTTGACCTCCAATATATTGATTAACCTGCAGTCACTATGTAGTTTTCAGGTGTAGTATCCCCCCTTTAAACAGCTTCTAATAGATTGCATTCTAAACTTGGTATCACTCCCCATTTAGCTCCAACTTCACATAAGCTTGATTCATAAACAACTTCAGAATTCTGTAAACATTTTTTCTTTTTCTTCAGAAAGGTAGAAATGAATTACAAATTAGAATTCTGTTCATCGCCGCCTAGTGAATCAAACTCAGGAATAAAGGAGTAAAGAAAGAGTGGATCAAAATGCTATGAATTCCCTAGTGTGTTACATATTGATTTTCTTCTCTTTTTGGTGTCACATTGGCACAGTGGCTGTAGATCTTTCATTTGTTCCTATGGTTCTTATTAGTTTTTTAAATTAGTCTAGTTTTATTTTTATACTTCTGTGGGAATTGGCAACTAAATTGTTTTTGTTCATATTCTTGCTAATGCTATTCTTTGCAGTAACTTTTCTACAGTGATATTGGTACTGGCTTTCCTAGACAGGTCACATTATACACTTTTAAAAAGAAAATAAGTCATGCTATTATTTGAATAGACTCAAAAGAAATATTTGAATATCTAGAAAAATATCCTATGGGGGACTACAAATTACTTATCTGATTAAAACCAAAAAAGACTTTTTGCTTTTCCTTCTAAGTTGAGAATGGCATTATTTTTAAATATTTTATTTAGTATTCATACAGGCATATTCTCTGTTTGCATCAAAACCATCCCCCATTTCCTGTCCTCTAATTTTTCCTTTTCTCTTTACCCTGATATTTTACTCTAAACCTCATATTCATGTTTTCTCTATCTCTCTGTGTGTCTCTGTGTATCTGTCTCTGTCTCTGTCTCTCTCTTTCAAATTCATCATACCAAATACAATTAGTGTTCCTTATTGTACATAGGTGTAGGGCTATCTTGTCTAGCATTAGTAGGCCCCTGGGGCAAGAAAGCAACTGCCCATTTCCCAGTAGAAAACAATTAACAATATTTCTTTGTATAGGATAGGGAGTACATGAGGCCATTCTTCATTCATGGTAGGATTGTGAGTGACTTGATCTCATACAAGTCATGTGTATGCAATCATAGTTAATGAGTTTGCATGTGCAACTATGCTGTCATGTTTGGCAAATACCATCTATTCTATGTAGATCTTATGGTGTTATGATGTTTCTTACCCTCTTCCATGATTAGCCCTGAGAAATCTGAACAGGAGGTATGGTGTAAACATTTAGCGCTGAACACTCTAAAATGACTTTCTTTTTGTATATTTGAAGGTTGTAAGTTTCTGTACTAATCCTTATAAATGTAATACAATATAAAGATTTTCTGATTGGGTTTGAAAGCTATATATATCTGAAGTCTAAAGATAACTTAGGGGACAAAATATATCTGTATCCATTTAGCAGAATACTAGTGTTAAGTTCTCTACTAGAGTCCGTAACTTAAGCATTCATATAATTTTTGTGCCACTAAATGGCTTTTGCTTTGGAGTCCATCATATGGAGTAAGCAATAAATGTATTCAAAAAGTACTTTGTTACTACCACAACCTTTATGTAACTTTCAGTCTACCAGTGGACAACCTCCAAAAAAAAAATGGCTTTCTTTTCTTCCAGAAACATTAACAGCCAATAGTTCTTAAGGTAAGAGTGTCATCTTCGGCCCTCCTCATCTTTGCTAGAATTTTTAACTGGCTTGAATGTGTGTCATCCACCTTCAGGCAAACATGACTATTGTGAGCTTATGTATTCAGTAATTGTGCCATTTCCAGAAGAGAGTGCTTCATGGTACCCCTCTTCATCTCCTGGCTCATATATTCTCTCACTCTATTTTTACATTTATTTATTTATTCATTTTGCATAATAATTGTTCCCTCCCCCTGCTTCCTCCCAGCCCTCCCTCATATGCCTCTTCCTCTCATTCTCTTCTTTCCTTCTCCTCAGGGAATAGGAAGGTTCTCCATGAATACCAACCCACTGATACATTAAGTTGTTGCAGAACTAGGTGCAGTTAGTGGAACAGCATCCAAAGTGAGTCACCAGAGAGAGAGAGAACCCCCGCTTCAATTGTGGGGATTCATAAAAGGATCAAGCTGAAATTCACCTAGATATGTTAAGGGGATCTAGAACCAGTCCATGCATGGTGGTTCAGTCTTTCAGGTCCATGGGCCCAGGTTTGTTGGCTCTGTAGGTCTTCTTGTGAAGTCCTTGACCCATCATGCTCCCTCATTCATTCCTTCAACTTTTTCTGTAACCTCTATCTAGAAATTGATTCAACATTGACTAGGATTTTAATATAGATGTGAATACACAACTATATATATAGACAGCACTAATTAAACACCATGTTCAGAAAGAAAAAATAAAAGTAAACAGTTCTGGATAAGGATTTTAGAAAGACTAGAAAGTATAATTTAAGAATGACTATTACCTATTTACATTTAAGACATATTCAGAAAAAATTTAAAGAACATCAAAAAGAGTACATAGACTATAAATTCTGGGCCAAATTGACATTTGGATACATTATGTTATGGCCAAGTAATTATGTATGTATATATGTATGTGTGTGTGTGTGTGTGTGTGTGTGTGTGTGTGTGTGTGTGTGTGTGTGTGTCTAGATCAAATATATCTTCAGATTTTGGCAAAAGCAACAAAAGCTCTTTAGGAATATGTTTAAACACCTATATTTATGCTGCATTGGGATATAGCAGAAAACTGAAGTTTGGACTTAACCTCAATATGTTGCTGAAAATTACATGTTAGGAGAACTTCTGAAGCCGTGCACAGAGGCTATGTTGAGCAGCCTCACCTCATGCTATTAGAGAACAATATTTAGCATTCTTTACAGATAGTAAAATTTTATTTAATTCGTTCCTTTCCATTCTCAGTGGTAGTAATTATATAGTAAAAACATGATAACTCTAGTTTCAAAATTCAAATATTAGAAGTTTCCATGGTTGTTCCTACTAAGTATTTGTTTGAAATTAAGTATAAAAGATGACAATAGCTAATTTTTCATAATTATATTCATTATTCTCATATAGGCACAAATACCAAAAGAGATAGAGCCAGAGAGACAGAGTAGGTGTAGTTGAATATGACACTAATTATTTTATTTTAGACATAATCACATTTTTTTCAGTGTCCCATTCTACACAGGATCATTGAGTGAGGAAGACTTCACTAAGTAAAAATCTAAATAATATTGGAGAAGTTGAGTTTATTTCCTGGAGTAAAGATGACATTCTGTTTAATGAAATTTAGAATGATCATTGAAAGTCCTTGGCAATGTTGAAAAGATACAGTAGAGTTAAAATTTCCAAGAAATCCAAATAGCTGGAACTATTTGTGTTTCAGATAATGTAAGAAGTGCTCAGAGTGGTTTTGCCATAGATTCGTCACAGTTTTCAAATATTGTATCACAAAACACCATGCCTTTGTGTATATGTAGCCAGGGAAACACATTTTATACAAAAATAAAAGAAGACATTATAATCAAGATTCCAATATAATTATCTTTAATTAGCTATATAATCATCAAATTATTTAATCTGAAGCTGTAAACATAAAATATATGCAATATAGAGAGATCAGGATGTAGATCAGGATGCAGATAATCTGTGCCATGGTACAGTAACGTAGACTGCAAGATGTTCCCCTTATTTAATACTGTCTGACTGTACCTTAAAAACACACTAAAAGTTCTACCTCATAATAACACTATGCATTTCTTTTATTATGTTGGCTGGTATAGCATCTTTATTTTTGTAAAATGTTCTTGAACAAGTGAAAACTTTATCTTCTTCCAAAAATTAAAAAATAAATCAGATGAATGTAAGTTCTCTGTTTTTAAATAACTAAAATAAATCATCGAAATACCTTTTTCTGGAAAAAGTTTTGTATTTTACTGTGATTAATGAAAATAAAATAAAGAAATTTAAGCAAGAATGTGAAGTCTTTAGTGAACAGTTTGATTTTTTTTATCTCTAAAATAGTGTGCATCTATTTGTGTGAGGCCTATATGCAAGACTGTGTGCTGCTTAGTGTCAATCCTAAATAGTATCACCCATCAGTAGATTCTATATTTAGTGAACACTGAAAAGGAAACCCTCAGTTCTCTCTCTCTCTCTCTCTCTCTCTCTCTCTCTCTCTCTCTCTCTCTCTCTCTCACACACACACACACACACACACACACACACATTTTGTTCTGTGTCATATAAATTAATCTTACTTATCATTACCCTTATCAATCCACTAAGAAATTGTGGCTCGCTTTATCTATGAAGTTATGTTATTTGGTCAATCAAGAAATTCCAAAGGGACAAATAATTACCACGTCCCATAGCCTTTTCTTATTGGTACTCTTTTAGGGATCACAATAAAATACTATCTGGAAAAATTTTAAAACACAATATGACTAGAAAAGTTAGGCTCAGATGATTTTATATTTAATAATATCAAATAGTATGTGGGATTCAAGATGGCTGCAAGCAACATGGACTGGGTTTAAAAGCTCCAGTAAATGATTCAGGGAATTGCACAGAATTCTTAACCAGGAGCACCCCACTATAGGAGGAGTACTCCACAGTTTGAAAGGACCAAATACAGAAAACCGCATACACGCACACAGGAGAAGCACCTTCAGCAGAGGTGATTGGCATGGTGACCAGTGGGAATTGCTAAGGAAGAGGGGACTCAGTGCAATATTTGGGCCCCACGACCCTAGTTGAGCTTTGTGCACAGTTTGAGTCCCATGACCCAAGCTCAACTCGGTGAGTAACTCCTGCCCTGAGACCCAAACTGGATTCAATGCGTGGTTTGGCCCCTGAGACCCTAACTGAGCTAGGTTAACGGTTCGGGCGCAGAGTCCCTAGCTGAACATGGCAGGCAGTTTGGGCCCAGAGGCCCTGGCTGAATTCTGCTTGCAGTTTGGGTCCAGAGACCCTGGTTAAGCTTGATGCCCAGTTTGGGCTCAGAGTCTCTGGCTGAACTTGGGGGGCAATTTGGGCACAAAAAACCTTGCTGAACTTGGCGAGCAGTCCCAGTCCTGAGACTTTGGCTGGATTCGTCATGCAGTTTGGCCCAGAGACTCTAGCTGAGCCCAGCAAGCAGTTCAGGCCCAGAAAACCTAGCTGGACTTGCCAGGCAATTTGGATCCAGAGACTCTAGCTGAGCTCTGTGCCTGGTTTGGACCCAAAGAACCTACCTGGATTTTGCAGGAAGTTTGTGCCCAGAGACTCTAACTGAGCTTAGCACATGGTCTGGCCCTGAGACTTTGGCTAGACTTGGCGTGCAGTTTGGGTCCAGAGTCCCTGGCTGAACTTGGTGCGCAGTTTGGACCCTGGGACTCTAGCAGAACTCGGTGTGAGATTTGGGCCCAGAGACTCTAGCTGAGCTCAGCACGCAGTTTGGGCCCAGAATCACTGGCTGAACTCAGTGGGCAGTGCAGTCCCTGAGACTGGCTAAGCTCAGCATGTGTTTAGGCTCAGAGTACCTGGCTGAGATTGGTGGGCAGTTTGGGTCCAGAGATTCAAGCTGAGTTCGTCATCTGGTCTGGGCCCTGAGACTCTAGCTGAACTCAGTGTGCAAATTCAGTGTGTGGTTTGGGCCCGAGACCCTGGTTAGATTCAGCACCAACTGGGCTAAGTGCGTGGAATAAGCCCAGAGACCCATTTGGTTACAAAGACATGAACTGGACTCAGTGGGTATGCAGTCTGTGCCCCGTGACACTAACTGGATTCTGAGAGCAGTCTGTGTCCTGAAACACTACCGGGAACCACAGACCAGCGAAGCATCAAAGCTCTGGAACTAAGGAAATCTTGGGGAGACAGGGAGTAGAGTGGCCAATAGAACCCCTCCACCTAACCTGCTTAAGTCCCTGGGGAGCTCAAATGCTACAAGAGGACTAGAATGGTGTGGACACTTTGGCCTGACTGAACACACATTTAGAGACCCAGGACAATTACAGGACCCACTGTATAGGGGAGCTTGGGATCACTGGCTGTGAGAGACCCAAACTACAGGGATATCCTCCTGCCATCCAGACCAGTGAAGCCTCAGAGCTTCCAGCCTAGGGAAATCATGAGAAAATGAGTGAATCTATCCCCAGACTCTATCCACCCAACTCCAGAAGCTACCTGCCAAAAACAGAGATGGCAAGATGACTAAAAGACAGCATAAAATCGTACGCAAAAATATCCCCAAGACAATATAGTATTTCCAGATCTCAGCTATCCTAAAGAAAACAACCCAGAGAATTCAAACACAACGGAAATACAAGAAAATGACCTTCAATACTTAGTAATGAGGATGATAATGAAGGAAACAAGTAAAATTCCTAATCAAATGCAGGAAGATGCAGCCAAAGATGTGGAAGACATAAAAGAGGCCTATAGAGAGGTACTGGAAAATTTTCAGGAAAATACAAACAACGAGATGAAGGAAATCAATAAAACAGTTCATGCTCTAAAGGCCTATAAAGAGGCAGTGGAAGAAACACAGGAATATACAAACAATCACATGAACAAAATAAATAAAATAGATCAAGATCTGAAGATGAAAATAAATTCAATGATAAATGTACAGACAGAAGAAAAAAGGGAATGTGAGAAGTCGGAGAGGAAGGCAAGCAACACAGAGGTGAGCCTTTCTAACAGAATTCGAGAGATGGAGGAGCAAATCTCAGATCTAGAGGATACAATCATAGATCTTGAAGCAATCATAAAAGAAAATGTTAAATCTGGAAAAATCTTGACACAAAACATCAAGAAATCAGGGACACTATGAAAAGAAGAAATCTGTGGATAATAGGTATTGAGAAAACAGAAGAGGCCAGACTCCAAGGCCCAGAAACTATTCTTAACAAAATCATAGAAGAAAACTTCCCCAATCTAAAGAAAGAGATGCCTATAAATATACAAGAGGCCTACAGAACACCAAATAAAAATACCAGAAAAGAAAAACTTCCCATCACATAATAATCAAAACACAAAATATACTGAATAAAGAGAAAATATTAAAATCTGCAATGGAAAAGGACCAAATAACATTTAATGTCAGACCTATCAGAATTATACCCAACTTCTCAGCAGAGACCATAAAAGCCAGAAGGGCCTGGACAGAGGTCCTGCAAGGCCTAAGAGACCACAGATACCAGGCCAGACTACTTTACCCAGCAAAACTACCAATAATCATTGACAGAGAAAACAAAATATTTCATGACAAAATCAAATTCAAACAGTATCTATCTACAAATCCAGCTTTACAGAAGGTACTGGAAGGAAAACTCCATCCGAATGGGACAAGCTACAACCAAAACTACACAGGAAACAAATAACTACACCATCACAAAAACACAAGCACACAAACGCTCTGCAGGAACCAACATCAAAATTAAGGCTCTCAAAAGTCACTGGTCATTAATATCTCTAAACATCAAAGGTCTCAATTCTCCAATAAAAAGACACAGATTAACTGAATGGATGCATAAACAAGATCCAACCTTCTTCTGCATTCAAAAAACACATTTCACCCATAAAGATAGACATTACGTCAGGGTAAAAGGCTGAAAAAATATTTCAAGTTAATGGTCACAATAAGCAATCAGGCATAGCCATTTTAATATCTAACAAAATAAACTTTCAACCAAAATTAATCAAAATGGATAAGGAAGGACACTACATAATCATCAAAGGTAAAGTCAACCAAGATGACATCACAATTCTGAACATCTATGTTCCCAATATAAGGGCACCCACATTTGTCAAAGGTCTCTTAATGAAGCTTAAAGCACACAGCGTGTCCTACACAATAATAGTGAGAGACTTCAACACCCCACTCTCACTGAAGGATAGGTCATTGAACCAGAAACTAAGCCGATAAATAACATCATTAACCAAATGCCATGAATTAAAACGGACCTAACAGATATCTATAGAACCTTTCACCCAAACAAAAAGGAATGTACCTTCTTCTCTGCACTCCATGGAACCTTCTCCAAAATTGATCACAAAGTAGATTACAAAGCGAGTCTCAACAGATACAAGAGGATTGAAATAATACCTGGAATCCTATCAGTTCACCATGCTCTTAGGCTGCACTTCAACAACAACAGAGATAACAAAAAGCCTACACATACATGGAAACTAAACAACTCTCTACTTAATGACACCTGGGTCAGGGAAGAAATAAAGAAAGAAATTAAGGACTTCCTGAAATTCAATGAAAATGAAGAAAAATACACAAATTTGTGGGATACATTGAAAGTGGTGCTAAGAGGAAAATTCATAGCACTAAGTGCCCTTATAAAGATATTGGAAACATCTCACATAAGCAACTTAATGACACAGCTGGAAGTCCTATATAAAAAAAGAATCAGAAACACTCAAGAGGAGTAGACACCTGGAAATAATCAAACTCAGGGCTGAAATTAACAAATTAGAAACAACAAAAACAGTGCAAAGAATCAACAAAACCAAGAGCTGGTTCTTTGAGAAAATCAACAAGATAGACTAACTGTTACCAAAACTAACTAAAAGGCAGAGAGACAGTATCCAAATGAACAAAATCAGAAATGAAAAGGGAGAGATAACCACAGACACTGAAGAAATAAAAAAAAATAATAAGATCCTACTTGAAAGGCATATATGCCACAAAATTTAAAAATCTAAGGGAAATGGATGCTTTTCTTGATGATTTCCACTTGCGAAAATAGAGTGAAGAACAGATAAACAAGCTAAATAGTCCCATTTCTCCTACGGAAATAAAAGCAACCATTGATAGTCTCCCACCCAAAAAAAGCCCAGAGCCAGAGGGTTTCAGTGCAGAATTCTACCAGACCTTCAAGGATGTCCTAATACCAACACTCTTCAAGCTATTCCAAAAGATAGAAATGGATGGAACATTTCCAAATTTATTTTATGAGGCCATAGTCACATTGATACCTAAACCTCACAAAGACCCAACAAAGAAAGAGAATTTCAGACCAGTTTCTCTTATGAACATTGATGCAAAAAATACTCAATAAAATACTTGCAAAACGAATATAAGAGCACATCAAAGATATCATTCACCATGACCAGGTAGGCTTCATTCCAGGCATGCAGTGATGGTTTAATATATGGAATTCCATCAATGTAATCTACATATAATCAAACTGAAAATAAAAAACCACATGATCATCTCCTTAGATGCAGAGAAAGCATTTGATAAAGTCCAACATCCATTCATGTTTAAAGTTTTGGATAGACCAAGGATACAAGCCACATACCTAAACATAACAAAGGCTATATACAACAAGCCAATATCTAAAATCAAATTAAATGATGAGATACATAAGAAATTCCTCTAAAATAAAGAACAAGGCAAGGCTGCCCAGTCTCTCCATATCTCTTCAATATAATACTGGGAGTTCTAGCAGAGCAATAAGACAACAAAAGGAGATCAAAGGTATCCAAATGGGAAAGGAGGAAGTCAAATTATCCCTATTTGCAGATGATATGATAGTGTACATAAGTGACCCTCAAAATTCCACCCGAGAACTCCTACAGCTGATAAACACCTTCAGCAAAATGGCTGGATACAAAATTAATTCAAAAAAGTCTGTAGCCTTCCTATATACAAAGGACAATCATGCAGAAGAAGAAATTAGGAAAAATACACCTTTCACATTAGCCACAAACAACATAAAATATTTAGGAGTTACTCTAAGCAAGTGAAGGACTTGTTTGAAAAAAATTTCAAAACTCTGAAGAAAGAGGTTGAAGATGACATGAGAAGATGAAATGATCTTCCTTGCTTGTCAGTCAGGAGAATTAACATAGTAAAAATGGCCATCTTACCAAAAGCAATCTACAGATTCAATTCAATCCCTATCAAAACACCTACACAATTTTTGAAGACATTGAAAGTTCATATGGAAAACAAAAAACCCAGAATAGCTAAAACAATCTTTTACAATAAAAGATCCTCCAGCGAAATCTCCATACCTGATCTCAAGTTGTACTATAAAGCAACAATAATTAAAACAGCATGGTAGTGGCACAGCAATAGGCTGGTTGACAGTGGAATCGAATTGAAGACCCAGATAGGAATCCACCCACATATGGTCTCTTGATTTTTGACAATGAAGCCAAATTTATTCAATGGAAAAATTGGTAGCATCTTCAACAAATGGTGCTGCTCTAACTGGATGTCTACATGTAAAAAGAAATGCAATTGGACCCATATTCGTCACTATGCACAAAACTCAAATCCAAGTGGATCGAAGACCTCAACATAAAATCAGAGACATTAAGTCACTTAGAAGTAAAAGTGGGGAAGAGCCTGGGACATGTTGGCACAGGAGACAACTTCCTGAACAGAACACCAACAGCCCAGGCCTTAAGGTCAACACTTAATAAATGGGACCTCATGAGGCTGAGAAGCTTCTGTAAGGCAGGAGACACTGTCAAGAGAACAAAGTGACAGCCTTCAGACTGGGAAACCTTATTCACCAACCCTATATCTGACAAAGGTCCAATATCCAAAATATATAAAGAACTCAAAAAATTAAACACCACCAAACAAAATAATCCAACTGAGAAATAGAGCTCAGAACTAAACAGAGAATTCACAACAGAGGAATATTGAATGGGTGAGAAACACTTAAAGAAATGCTCAACCTCCTTAGTCATCAGGGAAATGAAAACAACTCTGAGATTCCATCTTACACCCATCAGAATGGCTAAGATAAAAAATTCAAGTGACACCACATGCTGGCGAGGATGTGGGGAGAGTGGAACACTACTTCATTGCTGGTGGGAATGCAAACTAGTACAACCACTTTGGAAATCTATCTGGCACTATCTCAGAAAACTTGGAATAAGACTTCCTCATGACCCAGCTATCTCACTCCTTGGAATATACCCAGAAGATGCTCCAGCACACAACAAGAAAATTTGTTCAACCCTGTGCATAGCAACCTCATTCATAATAGCCAGAATGTGGTAACAGCCTAAGTGTCCCTCAGTAGAAGAATGGATAAAGAAACTGTGGTACATTTACACTATGGAATACTACTCAGTTATTAAAAACAAGGATTTTCTGAAATTTTTGGACAAATGGATTGAAGTAGAAATGATCATAATGAGTGAGTTAACCCAGAAGTAGGAAGAGTCAAATGGTATATACTCACTTATATCGAGACACTAGCCCAAGGAACATGTCCCATGAAAGTCTTTACTTATCAGGAAAGTGGGACAGAGGGGAGGACTTCCTATTGGGACTCTAGATGAGAGAAGCATGGAATATGAGCAAATAGAAGGAACCAGAGCATCCTAGAAACCTACAAGAACATTATGATGGGCAGAACTGGGTCCAGAGGTACTGCTCAAACTATGACACCAGCTAAGGACAATACCGGCAGTAAACTTTGAATTCTTTCCCAGATCTAGTCAATAGACGGTACATTCTTCACAGTTGAGTGGAGAGCGGGGTCTGACTTTCACATGTACTCTGGTGCCTCATATTTGACCACGTCCCCTAGATGGGGATACCTGGTGGCACTTAGAGGAAGTATAGAAGGCTACCAAGAAGAGACTTGATACCCTATGAGCATATATAAGGAAAGAAGTCCCCCTCATTCACAGACATAGGGGAGGAGAGTAAGGGGAAAATGGGAGGGAGAGAGGAATAGGAGGATACAAGGGATGGAATAACAATTGAGATGTAATATGAACAAATAAATAAAATATATTTTAAAAAATAAATATCCCCCCCAAAAAAGTAAAAAAACAAACATCAATCATTAAAAAATAACTTAATGTTGGTGATAAGCTTGCTGTATATTGCCTTTAATGGGTTTAGATATGTTTCTTGTATTCCTGATGTTTCCAAGACATTTAGCATGAAGGAGTGTTGGATTTTGTTCAATGCTTTTTTTGGCATCAAATGAGATGATCATGCATTTTTTTCTTTCAATTTGTTTATAAGGTTGTTTATTTTGCTGGATTTTCTTGTAGCAAATCACCCCTACATGCCTGGTATGAATCCTATGTGATCATGGTGGATGGTATTTTTTATGTGGTCTTGGATTTTGTTTGCAAGTATTTTGTTGAGTTATTTGCATCATTTGGGCTGAAATTCTCCTTCTTTGTTGGCTCCTTGTGTGGTTTAGATATCAGGGTGACTCTGTTCTTATAGAATGAGTTTAGCAATGTTCCTGCTGTTTCTATTGTGGACTACTTTCAGAAATATTAGTTTTAGCTCTTCTTTGAAAGTTCTTACAGCAATCCCACTGAAATTGCTTCAATATAGCAATTAAAGTCCTAGCCAGAGCAATAAGGCAACCAAAGAAGATCAAGAGAATGCAGATTGGAAAGGAAGAAGTAAAAGTATTTCTGTTTGCAGATGATACACTAATATACATCAGTGACCCCTAGAATTCCACCAGAGAACACTTATAGCTAATAAATTGCTTCATCAAACTGGTTGGATACAAAACTAATTCAAAAATATCAGTACCCCTCCTTTACAATTGACAAATGGGTTAAGAAGAAATTAGCAAAAATACAACCTTCACAATGGCCATGAATAATAAAAAATATACTGGTGTACCTCTTAACCAAGCAAGTCAAAGATAAAGAATTTCAAATGTCTGAAGAAAGGAATTGAAGAAGATATCAGAAGATGGAAAGATTTCCCATACTCATGGATCAGTGGGATTAACACAGAAAAATGTCCATCTTACCAAAAACAATCTCCAGATTCAGTTAAATTTCCATCAAAATAACAATACAATTTTTATAACCTTGAAAGAACATCCTAAATTTCATATGAAAAAACAAAACAAAACAAAAAACCCGAATACCTAAAACAATCCTATACACTAAAAGGAATTCGAATGAGGGGAATCTTTTTGCCTGACTTCAAGCTGTAATACAGAGCAATAGTAATAAAATCTCAATTGTACTGGCAGAGAAATAGACTGAGTGATAATTAATATTGGATCAAAGACCCAGAAATAAACCCACACACTTATGGATACTTGATTTTTGACAAAGGAGCCAAAATTCTAGAAGGGAAAAAAGAAAGCATCTTCAATGAATGGTGTTGGTCAAACTGCATGTCTACATAGAGAAAAATGTAAATAGATGTATATTTATCACCCTGCACAAGAATTAAGTCCAAGTGGATCAAAATAAATGGGACCTCTTGAAACTGAAAAGCTTCTGCAAGGCAAAGGTCACTGTCATTAGAACAAAACAGCAGACTATTTATTGGGATAATATTGGGATAATATCTACACTGGACAAATGCTAATATCTAAAATATAAAAAGATCTCATGGGATTAAACACCAGCAAACAAAATAATACAATTAAAAATGGGCTACCGATATTAACAAAGAATTCTTAACAGGAGAATTTTGCATGACCAATAGCACTTAAATAAATGCTCCATGTCCTTGATCTTTAGGGAAATGCAAATCAAAATGACACCGAGGTACCATCCTGCATCCATCAGAATGGCTAAATTAAAAAACTCAGGAGACAGCACATGCTGGTGAGGATGGGGAAAAGAGAAACTCTCCTCCAATACTGGTAGAAGTGCAAACTTGTACAACCACTTTGGAAGTCAATCTGTGCTTTCTCTGAAAAATTCGAATAGCTCTACCTCAGGACTTCGATATCCCACTCCTGGGCATATAACCAAAACATGCTCCAACACAGAACAAGGGAACTTGCTCAATATGTTATGAACTTTATTCATAATAAACTTTATTTGTAAATAGGAAACCACCTACACCTCCCTCAACCAAGAATGGATAAAGAAACTGTGGTACATTTAGATAATAGAATATTATTCAGCTATTGAATGCAAGGAAATCAAGCAACTTGCAGACAAATGGATAGAATTAGAAAAAAAAAACATTCAGAGTGAGATAACCCAGACCCACAGAGACACACAGGGTATGAACTGGTTTATAAGCAGATTTTTGCCATATAGTATCAGCTAAACCCACTACAGTTCACAGACCCAAAGAAGATAAGTAATGAAGAGAACCCAAGTGAGGATGCTTAACTCTCACTCAGAAATGGAAATAGAGTAGATATCAGAAGTGGTTGAAGAGAGGGAACACCATAGAGGAGGGAGCATAGAGAGAAATGAGTAAGGAGATAAGACCTTGGAAGTGGAGGGGAGCACAGAGGGCCTACAGTAAGAGGAAAAAACACGGGCAGAGTCATTTCTGTGACAATCTGGTGCCAGATAGGTAAGCTTCTGGTGAGATAAGGAGGCGACTCTAGCTGAGACACCTAGTAGCAGAGATCTTTAAGACTGAAGACTAGACAGGACACTTAGTGGAGGAGGGGAACACCAGCACATCCACAAAGATTTTTTATTCAAAATTTTCCCTGCCTATAAGATGTGCAGGATGAGGGTAGAGCAGGGATTGAGGGAATGTCAAATGAATACCTGGCCCAACTTGAGACCCACCCTATGGGAAAGCACTAAGAACTGACACTATTAATGCTTTTTTGCTATGCTCACAGACAGGAGCCTCACAAATCTGTCCTCTGAGAGGCACCACCCAGAAATAGCTCAGAACAGATACTGAGACTAATAGCCAAATATTGGACACAGCTTAGTCTTGTGGAAATTGATGGGGAAGGATAGAAGGAACTGGAGGTGATAGCAGCTGGACCAGAAGACCAACAGAACTAACAACCAGGACCCAGAAAGGCTTGTGGAGACAGAAAACCAACCAAGAACCATGCATGGAGTGAACTTAGGCCCCCTATGCAGAGATAGATGATGGGCAGCTCAGGCTTCATGTGGTTCACCTAGTAACGTGGGCAAGTGCTGCCTCTGACATGGACTTTTTGGTCACTCACCCCTGGTCTTCTCCATGCCACAAAGGAAGAGGGCATTATCAGTCCTGATGGGACTTGATATGCTGGAGTGGTTGGTGTTGACTGTCTTTTCTGAGGAATAGGGGAAAGGGGACTGCAGAAGAGGGAGGAGATACAATCTGGATATAAAGTGAATAAATAAAGAACTTAATTAAAATACTTTAATATTCTTTAACTGTTTTTCCCCAATGCTTTGTAAAAGGCTACATTGTATAAGATAGCTTTACCTTTACTAAAAACAATTGACTATAGGCTAAAAAAATATAATATATAAAATCTTATTATTTAAAAGTGACAATAAACCAGGTGTGGTGGTGCACAGCTTTAATCCCAGAACTCGGGAGGCAGAGGCAAGCAGATTGCTGTGAGTTTGAGGGCAGCCTGGTCTGCAAAGTGAGTCTAGGACAGGCAACAGTACACAGAGTAACCCTGTGCAAAAAAAAAAAAAAAAAAAAAAAAAAAAAAAGTGACAATAATTGAAATGTCTAAATAACATTGATACAAAAATTATAAGATAATAGTACCAAACTGAATAAAACACCATTTTAATAATATTTCACAGAACTACTGAGGAGGAATTATTCTGGACATTCAAAAGTTATTAAAAACAAGAAAATTAAGGGGTATAAAAGACCAATTGATAAAAAGCAAAAAAAAAATTTGTAAAAATTCAATACATTTTCATGATCAACCTTGGGAAAATGAGGGTTATATGGTGAAGGATATCTATCTATTCATATACAGAGACTTGCATCTATCATAATATTGTATAAAAAAGTGAAAGGTATTTATTTTCAATATCAAAAACAAGGTGGAGATGTTCAATTTCACTACTAATTATCATTATTCTACTGGATGTATTATTAGGAAAACACATGAGTCTATTTCTAAAAAACACTAAAGATTTCACCAAAAAGCTGTTAAGTTGTAAATGAATTCAGCCTAGTTGCAGAGTATATGATTGCCATAAAAAATTAGTTTTCATTCTATGTACCTATAGTGAACAACTGATAAGGAAAATCCAAACAACAAATCCATTTACAACAGAATCAATGTGAACCACAAATGGGAAACAGACCAAGGAGCTAAGGAATCAAAGGACCAAGTCAATGAAATGTCCACTTTGATGGGGAGTGGTCTGTAAAACACATCGTGTAGTAAATTATAGAATGTGACATGTGTCGGAAGAAATATCTCCAGCCACATGGAAGTTGGTGTCACCTAGCTGGCGCTGGACCTGCCTGGAGTTCAAGGCATCACTATCATCAATAGTTTGTTTTTACACTAGTAGAAACACTTATCTCCAATTTTCTATAGATCTGCAAGGACAGCAAAGAGTGAACATGAATCTGAAAAAGAATAATATAGCTCAGTAATTCACACAGTCCCTAATCTAAAACTCAGTAAAGAATTGCAATAATAAGAGGGTTATAGTGGCATAATTATAAACCTGTACACCAGTGAAGTCAAATGGATGGCCCAGAATTTAGCACTTAAAGAAAATTTATTTTTGATAATAGCAATTAGTTCAGTCAGTAATCAACACAGAGAAAAATCTTTTCAAATCTTATTCCCATATTTCATACAGCAGGGAAGAAAAGTGAAGGGACATTCCATATCATATGGGAAAAGCTAACACAGCAATTAATTTGTATACACATATGCCATAGGCCACATGTGGGTCCAAGAGGACAATTGGTGACATGTTGTTCTAATGTCCCACCATGAGGGTCTTGGAGATCAAAGTCATACTTGGTGGAAATTGTCTTCACTTTCTGAGCTGTCTCTCTATCACCTAACCTTATGAGTTAAGATGGCAAAATGCCCACAGGGCAACACAGGATGTAAGTCCTGGTGACTGTGAGTTTGGCAATGACACCTCCCATAAGATCCATATAAAAAGAAAAAAGAAAAAAAAAAGAAAAAGAAAAAGAAAAGGGAGAATATGTCAAATTTGGCTTTATCAGAATCAAAAACTTGTGTGCAAATTGATTTCAAAAAGCCAAAGGATAAATGTGAGGCACCAGAGTACGTGAGAAAGTCATATCCCACTCTCCACTCAACTGTGGAGAATGTTCTGACCATTGACTAGATCTGGGTAGGGGTTTAAAGTTTACCACCTGTATTGTCCTTGGCTGGTGCTTTAGTTTGAGCGGGACCCCTGGGCCCAAATCTGACTATCATAATGTTCTACTTCTAGGATTCTAGGACCCTCTGGATCCTTCTACTTTGATATTCTCCCATGCTTCTCTCATCTAGAGGCCAAATAGGATGTCCTCCTCTCTGTCCCAGTTTCCTGGTAAGTGAAGGCTTTCGTGGGACATGCCCCTTGGGCTAGTATGCAGATATAAGTGAGTATATACTATTTGAGTTCTTCTGCTTCTGGGTTAACTCACTCATTATGATCATTTCTAGCTCAATCCATTTATCCACAAATTTTGGGAATTTATTGTTTTTAATAGCTGAGTAGTATTCCAGAGTGTATATGTACTCTGGTGCCTCACATTTGACCATGTCCCCTGGAGGGGGAGACCTGGTGGCACTCAGAGGAAGGACAGCAGGTTACCAAGAAGAGACTTGATACCCTATGAGCATATACAGGGGGAGGTAATTCCCCTCAGGAACAGTCATAGGGGAGGGGAATAAGGGGAAAATGGGAGGGAGGGAAGAATGGGAGGATACAAGGGATGGGATAACCATTGAGATGTAAGAAGAATAAATTAATTTTAAAAAAAAGCCAAAGGATAAATAATGAAAAGAAACTCTCTTAATAATTCATGTGCAGGGTATAATACAACACACACAGAATATATATGAAATAACATAATAGATATTACATTTCTGTAGTTCCTGAAAATATTTTAGAAATTTTTTGTTTGTTGTGAGTGTCCTAAACTCATCAAATCATTCCCTTTAAATTGGTGACATTAATAATATATACATTTTATATAAATTGTTTAAATTCTGATATGAAAAGCATGCATATAATTATTCCAATAAAGTAATACATTTTATAGTTATATATATGCTCATAATTATTTATTATGTGGTATTTTGATATTTTTAATTAATATACTTCTTTCTAGGTTTCATAATCTACTTGAGTCAATTTGAGAATGTAAGACTTTAATACACGTTATCAATATTGTCTCATTTTTATATAAATTAAAAATGTTCACAATTTTTCTTTGGATATAAAATTTCTGCCTCCTGAAAAGTGATCATAGCCATCTTTCCCGGGCTGACAGTGTTAGTCTCTCTAGACTCCTCTATCCTCCACAAAACCCTGATTCAGACCAGATCAACATTTTAGTATATACTCACCAGCATATTTTCTTTCTTTATTTTTGAATATATTATTAAAGCATAATTGTAAACCTACCTAAAGGTATTCCTATGTATTTTGAATTTCTTTTTATTTCCTTTTCTTCTCTCTGTCTTTTTAGGTCATTCCTGCATACAGTCTTGCAGACCAGGAAGTGAGTCCTTAACCCAACTCTTCCCACCACTTCAGTCTGAGAGATGAGATCACAAATGTGAGTTACCATGCTCTGCTTTCATTTACATTTTCTTAATGGATTAAAAAATCCAACAATTCTTATCCTTACTCTAGTATACTTTACAAGCAAATGAATGAATCAGATAAATATTTCATATCAAATATAACAATGAACACAAAATATTTTTTTAAAGTTTTAAATTTAAATGACAAAAGAAACACAGGAGAGTGATCCCAAGACCTTGATTTAGGAAATGAATTTGCAGATATCACACAAAACAATTATAAACAAAGGAAATATTGATGAATGGAACTTCATTAAAATTGTTTGTGTGTGTGTGTGTGTGTGTGTGTGTGTGTGTGTTTAGAGGTAGTTTGACCCCATGCATACATATTTTCACTTTTGTATTAGCTCCATGAAAGATAACAACTTTAGTTTGAAAACTGTGTATGTTTATTTTCCTTTGTTTAACTTGCCTATAATTCTTCAGTGTCTATAGTGCAAGAAGAATTCACAAGAATAACTGTATTCTTTTCACCTCTTCCTAAAGTCCACATTAGTATGTTAACACCATTTGGTTGACAGCTTTTCAAAACCCCAACTTTGTGGTAGTTACTTTGGTGTTCAAAAGTTGATTTTTACAAAAATATTTTAACAGTATCTTCTTTCTTCATCTCTGTTTTTGTATATTTTCTTTCTGTATATTTGCTCTTAAAAATATCTCCTTTTTATTTCATGGACATATCTAAAATGAGATCTCCCAATTTGTTAAACACATTTATAATACAGTTATGACATTTGCTTTAGCTCCCAATTTTGCAAATGACCTTGCCAACTTTTAATTTTGAATATTTTAAAAGTATGTATAGCCTTAAGGGAAAAAACACAACCCATTTCTCCCTCTAATGACATTAAATGTGTATTTTTTAGTGCCACACCCAATTTTCCATCTGGATTTTAAATTTTAACCAGTTCTGAATTCACTTTCTGCACCTACAGTAGATTCCAGAGGTTAAAGGCTCAGTCTTATAAGGGACTTCCATGCTGGACACCCACTGCAAGGTTGTCCTAAGACCTTTGAAATGGCTATAATTGGAGATATTCATGAGCTCCAGCCTCAGATTAAGTATGCTGGTACAACAGCTTTCAGAGGACAGGGAAACTCTTTCCATTATTGCTAGCTCATTATAAAGGAAAAACATATATAAAAATGAACAGTGGATTAATAACTCTGTAAGGAAAGGTCTTGAATGTTTATTAATAGGGAGTTTTTCTCCATGAAGGTAATGTGAGCTATCTCTTGTCATGTGGATCTATGGAGAAATTCATCCAACCTCTTTGCTTTGGGTCTTTTTTGAGCCCTCACCCTTGGGATCATTATTTCTGTGGTGATTAAATCATTCTCCAGCTCTGGTCTCTTCTTTGGAGGTTTAAGATGTCTTAGATATTTCCAGTGATGTTTTCAGTGACCCTCTCCAAGTTTAAGCTGTCTTGGTAACATGCTCATAGGTGGTTTTACTAATCATTAAGGAAAAGGACACTCTCCAATTTCTAAAAGACACATACATTTTCTTTTTAGGGGCCAGGGAAAAAGATTCAATGTAACAAACTATCACCTGCTTCACCCAGGGACTCAGGGCTGCAGAAGCCCTATTTCAGGAGACAGAGTCCAAGGCCAAGAATTATTTGCTTATTTCATTAAAAATCTTCAATCAACTACTACATTTAATAAGCTAACTTATTGCCATGGTAATTAATAGACACTTTGGATTATTAGCCATTCGTCTTTTAGTTATTCCTTCCACATGTTGAACAGTAGCTCTTTACATGGATAGTTTTATTTTTCTTTTTTATGCATTGAGTAAAGAGTGGGGTAACTTATTTTGCTCTTTAAATTAAGAATATTTTTATATACTCATTGTTTTCAGATTTTCCCAACATTATTTTCCTAACATGATGTTTCCTAATGTTTACATTTTCAAATTATATGTCATCTTTATATATTACTTTAGTGTTTTGTTATTATTTTCTTTTTTTTTATTTATTTTTTATTTATTTATTTTTTTATTAATTTATTCTTGTTACATCTCAATGTTTATCCCATCCCTTGTATCGTCCCATTCCTCCCCCCCCCCATTTTCCCATTATTCCCCTCCCCTATGACGGTCCTGAGGGGGATTACGTCCCCCTATATATTCTCATAGGGTATCAAGTCTCTTCTTGGCTACTTGCTGTCCTTCCTCTGAGTGCCACCAGGTCTCCCCTTCCAAGGGACATGGTCAAATGTGAGGCATCAGAGTACGTGAGAAAGTCATATCACACTCTCCACTCAACTGTGGAGAATATTCTGACCATTGGCTAGATCTGGGAAGGGGTTTAAAGTTTACCTCCTATATTGTCCTTGGCTGGTGCCTTAGTTTGAGCGGGACCCCTGGACCCAAATCTGCCTATCATATTGTTCTACTTGTAGATTTCTAGGACCCTCTGTATCCTTTTATTTTGCTGTTCTCCCATGCGTCTCTCATTTAGAGTCCCAATAGGATGCCTTCCCCTCTGTCCCAGTTTCCTGGTAAGTGAAGGCTTTCGTGGGACATGCCCCTTGGGCTAGTATGCAGATATAAGTGAGTATATACCATTTGATTCTTTCTGCTTCTAGGTTAACTCACTCATTATGATCATTTCTAGCTCAATCCATTTATCCACAAATTTCGGGAATTCCTTGTTTTTAATAGCTGAGTAGTATTCCATAGTGTATATGTACCACAGTTTCTTTATCCACTCTTCTACTGAGGGACACTTAGGCTGTTTCCATGTTCTGGCTATTATGAATAAGGCTGCTATGAACATGGTTGAGCAAATTTTCTTGTTGTGTGCTGGAGCATCTTCTGGGTATATTCCAAGGAGTGGAATAGCTGGGTCTTGAGGAAGCCCTATTCCCATTTTTCTGAGATAGCACCAGATAGATTTCCAAAGTGGTTGTACTAGTTTGCATTCCCACCAGCAATGAAGGAGTGTTCCTCTCTCCCCAATCCTCGCCAGCATGTGGTGTCGCTTGAATTTTTGATCTTAGCCATTCTGATGGGTGTAAGATGGAATCTCAGAGTTGTTTTGATTTGCATTTCCCTGATGACTAAGGAGGTTGAGCATTTCTTTAAGTGTTTCTCAGCCATTTGACACTCCTCTGTTGAGAATTCTCTGTTTAGTTCCAAGCCCCATTTCTCAATTGGGTTATTCGGTTTGGTGGTGTTTAATTTCTTGAGTTCTTTATATAGTTTGGATATTAGACCTTTGTCAGATGTAGGGTTGGTGAAGATTTTTTCCCAGTCTGTAGGCTGTCGCTTTGTTCTCTTGACAGTGTCTCCTGCCTTACAGAAGCTTCTCAGCCTCATGAGGTCCCATTTATTAATGGTTGACATTAAGGCCTGGGCCGTTGGTGTTCTGTTCAGGAAGTTGTCTCCTGTGCCAATATGTTCCAGGCTCTTTCCCACTTTTTCTTCTAAGTGGCTTAGTGTCTCTGGTTTTATGTTGAGGTCTTTAATCCACTTGGATTTGAGTTTTGTGCAAGGTGACAAATATGGGTCAGTTTCATTTTTTTACCCATAGACCTCCAGTTAGACCAGCACCATTTGTTGAAGATGCTATCCTTTTTCCATTGAATGGATTTGGCTTCTTTGTCAAAAATCAAGTGACCATATGTGTTTGGATTCATATCTGGGTCTTCGATTCGATTCCACTGATCAACCAGCCTGTTGCTGTGCCAGTACCATGCTGTTTTAAGTACTATTGCTTTATAGTACAGTTTGAGATCAGGTATGGAGATTCCTCCGGAGCATCTTTTATTGTACAAGATTGTTTTAGCTATTCTGGGTTTTTTGTTTTTCCATATCAAGTTCAGAATTGAACTTTCAATGTCTTTAAAAAATTGTGTAGGTATTTTGATAGGGATTGCATTGAATCTGTAGATTGCTTTTGGTAGGATGGCCATTTTTACTATGTTAATTCTCCCGATCCATGAGCAAGGAAGATCATGCCATCTTCTCAGGTCATCTTCAATCTCTTTCTTCAGAGTTTTGAAATTTTTTTCATACAAGTCCTTCACTTGCTTAGTTAGGGTAACTCCTAGATATTTTATATTGCTTGTGGCTAATGTGAAGGGTGTGGTTTTCCTAATTTCTTCCTCTGCAAGCTTGTCATTTGTGTATAGGAAGGCTACAGACTTTTTTGAGTTAATTTTGTATCCAGCCAATTTGCTGAAGGTGTTTATCAGCTTTAGGAGTTCTCTGGTGGAGTTTTGAGGGTCACTTATGTACACTATCATATCATCTGCAAAGAGGGATAATTTGACTTCCTCCTTTCCCATTTGGATACCCTTGATCTCCTTTTGTTGTCTTATTGCTCTGGCTAGAACTTCGAGTACTATATTGAAGAGATATGGAGAGAGTGGGCAGCCTTGCCTTGTTCCTGATTTGAGAGGAATTTCCTTGAGTATCTCACCATTTACTTTGATTTTGGCTATTGGCTTGCTGTATATAGCCTTTATTATGTTGAGGAAAGTGCCTTGTATCCCCGATCTCTCTAAAACTTTAAACATGAATGGGTGTTGAATTTTATCAAATGCTTTCTCTGCATCCAAAGAGATGATCATGTGGTTTTTTATTTTCAGTTTGTTTATATGGTGGATTACATTGATGGATTTCCATATATTAAACCATCCCTGCATGCCTGGAATGAAGCCTACTTGGTCATGATGAATGATATCTTTGATGTGCTCCTGTATTCGTTTTGCAAGTATTTTATTTAGTATTTTTGCATCTATGTTCATAAGAGAAATTGGTCTGAAATTCTCTTTCTTTGTTGAGTCTTTGTGAGGTTTAGGTATCAATGAGACTATGGCCTCATAGAATGAATTTGGTAATTTTCCATCCATTTCTATCTTTTGGAGTAGCTTGAAGAGTATTGGTATTAGCTCGCCCTTAAAGGTCTGGTAGAATTCTGCACTGAAACCATCTGGCCCTGGGCTTTTTTTGGTTGGGAGACCATCGATGATTGCTTCTATTTCTGTAGGGGAAATGGGACTATTTAACTTGTTTATCTGTTCTTCATTCAACTTTGGCAAGTGAACTTGATCAAGAAAATCGTCCATTTCCCTTAGATTTTCAAATTTTGTGGCGTATATGCCTTCAAAGTAGGATCTTATGATTCTTTGAATTTCTTCAGTGTCTGTTGTTATGTCTCCCTTTTCATTTCTGATTTTGTTGATTTCAATACTGTCTCTCTGCCTTTTAGTTAGTTTGGCTAATGGTCTGTCTATCTTGTTGATTTTCTCAAAGAACCAGCTTTTGGTTTTGTTGATTCTTTGGACTGTTTTCTTAGTTTCTAATTTGTTAATTTCAGCCCTGAGTTTGATTATTTCCAGGCGTCTACTCCTCTTGGGTGTTTCTGCTTCTTTTTTTTCTAGGGCTTCCAGTTGTGTTGTTAAGATGCTTATGTGCAATGTTTCCAATTTCTTTTTAAAGGCACTTAGTGCTATGAATTTTCCTCTTAGCACTGCTTTCAATGTATCCCACAAATTTGGGTATGTTGTTTCTTCATTTTCATTGAATTTCAGAAACTCCTTGATTTCTTTCTTTATTTCTTCCCTGACCCAGGTGTCATTTAGCAGAGAGTTGTTTAGTTTCCACGTTGTGTAGGCTTTTTGTTATTTCTGTTGTTGTTGAATTGCAGCCTAAGAGCATGGTGATCTGATAGGATACAAGGTATTATTTCAATCCTCTTGTATCTGTTGAGGCTTGCTTTGTGACCTACGATGTGATTAATTTTGGAGAAGTTTGCATGGGGTGCAGAGAAGAAGGTGTATTCTTTCTTGTTTGGGTGAAAGGTTCTATAGATATCTGTTAGATCCATTTGACTCTTGGCATTGGTTAATGATGTGATTTCTCAGCTTAGTTTCTGTTTCAATGACTTATCCTTCAGTGAGAGTGGGGTGTTGAAGTCTCCCACTATTATTGTGTGGGGATCGATGTGTGGTTTAAGCTTTTTTAGGAGATCTTTTACATATGTGGGTGCCCTTGTATTGGGAGCATAGATGTTCAGAATTGTGATGTCATCTTGGTTGACTTTACCTTTGATGAGTATGAAGTGTCCTTCCTCATCCCTTTTGATTAATTTTGGTTGAAAGTCTATTTTGTTCGATACTAAAATGGCTACACCTGCTTGCTTCTTGTGACCATTTGCTTGGAATATTTCTTTCCAACCTTTTACCCTGAGGTAATGCCTTTCATTATGGGTGAGATGTGTTTCTTGGATGCAGAAGAATGTTGGGTCTTGTTTATGTACCCATTCAGTTAGTCTGTGTCTTTTTATTGGAGAATTGAGGCCATTGATGTTGAGAGATATTAATGAGCAGTGACTGTTAAGAGTCTTAATTTTGATGTTGTTTCCAGTCGAGCGTTTGTGTAGTTGTGTTTTTGCCATGGGATAGTTATCTATTTCCTGGGTAGTTTTGGTTGTAGCTTGACCCTTTGGGATGGAGTTTTCCTTCTAGTACCTTCTGTAAAGCTGGGTTTGTGGATAGGTACTGTTTGAATTTGTTTTTGTCATGGAATATTTTGTTTTCTCCATCAATGGTTATTGATAATTTTGCTGGGTAAAGTAGTCTGGCCTGGCATCTGTGTTCTCTTAGGGTTTGCAGGATCTCTGTCCAGGCCCTTCTGGCTTTTATGGTCTCTGCTGAGAAGTCAGGTGTAATTTTGATAGGTTTACCATTAAATGTTATTTGGCCCTTTTCCCTTGCAGCTTTTAATATTTTTTCTTTGTTCTGCATGTTTTGTGTTTTGATTATTATGTGGCGGGCAGTTTTTCTTTTCTGGTCAATTCTATTTGGTGTTCTGTAGGCCTCTTGTATGTTTATAGGCATCTCTTTCTTTAGATTGGGGAAATTTTCTTCTATGATTTTGTTGAGAATAGTTTCTGGGCCCTGGAGTCTGATGTCTTCTCTTTCTTCAATGCCTATTATCCTCAGATTTCTTCTTTTCATGGTGTCCTTAATTTCTTGGATGTTTTGTGTCAGGAGTTTTCCAGATTTGGCATTTTCTTTAATGGTTGATTCAATATCTGTGATTGTATCTTCTAGCCCTGAGATTCGTTCTTCCATCTCTTGGATTCTGTTAGAAAAGCTCACCTCTGTGTTGCTCGCCTTCTTCTCTGAGGTCTCACGTTCTCGTTTTTCTTCTGTCTGTGTGTTTATCATTGAATCCATTTTCATTTTCAGATCTTGAACTGATTTTTTGATTTTTTTCATCTGATTTTTTGTATATTCCTGAGTTTCTTCCATTGCCTCTTTATAGGTCTTCAGAGCTTGAACCGTTTTAGTTATTTCTTTCATCTGGTTGTTTGCATTTTCCTGCAATTTTTCCAGTTCCACTCTATGGGCTTCTTTTATGTCTCTCACCTGTTTGTCTGCGTCTTCCTGCATTTGATTACTAATTTTATTTGTTTCCTCCATTATCATCCTCATTACTAAGGATTTGAGGTCATTTTCTTGTATTTCCATTGTATTTGAGTTCTCTGGGTGGTTTTCTTTGGGATAGCTGGAAACTGGAGACACCATGTTGTTTTGGGGTTTTTTGCGTATGCTTTTTCATTGTCCTTTACACATCTTGCCGTCTTTGTTTTTGTTGGGTAGCTTCCAGAGTTGAATGGAGGGTGTCTGACGATAGACTCACTTGTTTTCTTATGATTTCCCTAGGCTGCGAGCTCAAAGCTTCACTGGTGTGGATGTTAGGAGGTTAGCCCTGTTGTTCTGGTCTCTCACAGCCAGTGATCCTCAGTCCCCCTCTGCTGTGGATCCTGCAATTGTTCTGGGTCTCTGAATGAGCGTTGGGTCAGGCCAAGGTATCCACAGCCTTCTGTGTTACCTGCCAAGTCTAGCCAGGAGCACTGGGACCGAACCACGGGCAGAACTCAGCTAGATTCTCAGGGCCTGAACCGTCTGCCAAGCTCAGCTAGGGATTTTGGGCCCAAAATGCACACAGGGTCCAGCCAGAATTTTTGGGCTGGGACTACGCACCAAGCTCCACTAGGGCCTTTTGGCCCAAAGTGCGTGCTGTGGTCAGTTATTGACTCAGGGCTCGAACTGACCACCAATCTCAGCCAGGAATTCTGGATTCAAACTGCACACTGTGTCCAACCAGAGTCTTAGAGCTGGTGGAACCGAGAGCTCTGTCCAGCCTGTGCCACAGCAGGAGAACTGCGGCTGCTCTGAGTTAGCGCCAGTGGTGGAACAAGGGCTCCGCCCGGACTGTGTCACCGCAGGGGAGCTGCCGCTGAGCTGAGGTGGTGCCTAGGATGGAACTGAGCACGTCACCAAGCCTGCGCCACAGCAGGAGAACTGCGGCTGCTCTGAGTTAGCGCCAGTGGTGGAACAAGTGCTCCGCCCGGACTGTGTCACCGCAGGGGAGCTGCCGCTGAGCTGAGGTGGTGCCTAGTGTGGAGCAGCGTGCTCAACTAAGCCTGCGCCACAGCAGGGGAGCTATGGCCACGCTGAGTTAGTGCCTCAGGCAGAATTGTTTGCTGGGCCGGGCCAATACCCGGGACTCTGGGGCCGCACTGTCCGCCGAGTCCAGTCTGGGTCCAAAGGCTCCACGCGACCCAAATCCTGCCCCGAGTCCCCTCTCCCGCAGCAATTCCCATCAGCCACCACACCAATCGCCTCCACCGGAAGGCTATGAGCTGCAAACCTCAGCCGCTGCTGGTGCCGCTGGTGCTGCTGCCTCTGCCGCTGCCGCTCGGATCAGAGAAAAACCACACTCCTTCCGTGTGCAGGGGCACGCAGGTCCTCTGCACCCTGGTTCCTCCGAACCGTGGAGCACTCCTGCTGCCGTGATGTTTGGACCTCGGTGTTCCTGGCTCAGAAATCTGTGCAATTCCCTGAATTGTTCACTGGAGCCTCCAAACGCGGTCCACACTGCTCGCCGCCATCTTGGATCCCTTAATACTTATATCTTGTTATTATTTTCAAAGTATGCTGCATTATGGTGAATTTCAAGACTTAATTCTTTCTACTTTGTGCAATTTTGAGAGGTATTTTTTATTTATTTTCTTCTCTTACTTTTATGTAAGTGTTTCCATTATTTATAATTATGTTAACACTTCTAAGAGTTAATGTGTCTCTATCTTCCTTTGTTACATATTTTTTTAAAAATTAGAGATATAACCCATCCTTTCATTTTTGTAAATGGTATATATACTTTCTACATACAGATAAGATCCTTTTATCTCTATAGTAGATTTTTAACTTTATACAAATCTAAAATATCAAAATTATTTAAGTAAATTGGCCTTGTGAAAATTTTAATTACTTTATGCATACTTAGATACTTTAACATGTACAAAGGTGTAATTTTGGTTCCTATTTTGTCTGTCTATTTTTCTTTTTTTTAATGCCTTTCCCTGTGACTTATAGATTTAAGTTACTCTTCCTTGACCCATTGGACTGCACACATGAGAGCAAGGTCAAATATTGACAGTTTAAGTACACAGAGAGTCAGTTTCATTTTATCTCTGATTAATTTTGTCCTAATAAGCTTTAACTTAGCGCAGGCCACAACCCTATCAATGTTTTTAGATTATGTTCTGGACATTCTACAATTTATGATCAGATTCAGTTGCATTTTCTTTTAACTTTGAATTTCTGTGTGCCTTGTCCACCCTATGCCCTAGAGATTAGTATTTCACAATCTTAAGCCTTTTTAAACTTTCTGTTCTGTTTCTGGGTTGTAAAGATATCTCCAGCTTATTTATTTATTTAACTGGATTAAAAAGATATTTTTTAATGAGAATAAATCATTAGCACATCCTTGTGAAAAGTATGTTTTTATAAATGTTTATTTCTTTCATATTTCTTAACAATATAATCAACATTGTAACCTGATTGTAATCACCTCCCTCTTATCTTCCTGTTCCTACTCTTCCTCTCTTTCTTCACCCTCTTCCCCTCCTCTACGCCTCTGACAGGCAGGGTGCTCATCCACCACACTCTGATCACAACCTATAAGGTCTCATCCCAATAACCTGCATCCCCTTCCTCTGTGTTCCTACAGGGTCTCTCTACACCAGGGCCCTGATCAAACGCACAGACAGCAGGATTCCTGTCAGAAGTACTGCTCTGCTCTCCACCCCCCTTCCCCAAGTGGAGAATGAGCTGTTCATTTTTTACATCTGATCAGCAGGTCTAGGTTCTCTGTTTTCAATGTCCTTATTTGGTGCATCAGTTTGTGCAGGCACCTCCTGGATCCAGATCTGCCAGCCATGATACTTGTAGCGCTCCTGATAACCTTCCCCACCCCCCACACTCACAAACCTTCCACGTAACTCTCAGCACTTTGCCCAGAGTCAGGATGAGAGTCCCAGTATCTGTCCTTACCTCCTACTAGGTGGAATCTCTCACAGAACATTTATGTTGGTCTAATAGCCACTTATAGTGACTATATACCATGTGTGTCTTTCTGGTTCTGGCTTACCACACTCAGCATGATCATTTCCAGCCCATTTGCTGTAAATTGCATATTTCCTTGTTTTTGATAACTAAATAGCATTCCATTGTGGACATGCACCACAGTTTCTTTATTTATTCTTCACTTGAGGGGCATCTAGGTTGTTTCCAGATTCTGACTATTATGAATAAAACTTCTATAAACATAATTGAGCAAATGTACTTGTTATAATGATGGAGCATCCTTTGGGTAATACACCTAGGGGTGGTACAGCTATATCTTAAGGTAGTACTATTCCCAACTTTCTAAGAAAGCACCATATTGATTTACAAAGTGGTTGTACAAGTTTGCACTCCCACCAGCAATGGAGGAGTGGTCCCCTATCTCCACATCTTTTCCAGCATGTGCTGTCACTTAAGTTTTTGATCTTAGTCATTCTGATGGGTGTAAGATGAAATCTCAGAGTTGTTTTGATTTGCATTTCCCTGATGGCTAAGGGCATAGAACATTTATTTAAGTATTTCTGAGCCACTCAATATTCCTCTGTTGAGAACTCTCTGTTTAACTCTGTACCCATCTTTTAATTGGGTTACTTGTTTTGGTGGTGTTTAATTTCTTTAATTCTTTATATATGTTGGATATTAGCCCTTTGTCAGATGTAGAGTTGGTGAAGATCTTTTCCCAATCTTTAGGGTGACATTTCATTCTTTGCCTTACAGAAGCTTTTTAGTTTCATGAAGTCCCTTTTATTAATTGTTGACCTTAGAGCCTGAGCTGTTTTTCTCTTCAGGAAGTTGTCTCCTGTGACAATAAGTTCAAAGCTCTTCCCCACTTTTTCTTCTAACAGATTTAGTGTATCTGGTTTTATGTGGAGGTCTTTGGCCCATGTAGACTTTGGCTTTGTGCAGGGAGATGAACATAGATCTATTTGCATTTTTCTACATTTAGCCCTTCAGTTAGACTAGCACTATTTTTTGAAGATGCTATCTTTTTTCCATTGTATTATTTTGGCTTCTTTGTAAAAAATCAAGTAGTCATAGGAGCGTGTGTGTGTGTGTGTGTGTGTGTGTGTGTGTGTGCGTTTGTGTGTGGTTATTTCTGTGTCTTTGGCAGGATTACATTGACCAACCAATCTATTTCTATGCCAGTACCATGCTGATTTTTATTACTGTTGCTCTATAGTACAGCTTGAGATCTGGGATGGAGAGCCCTCCAAAAGATCTTTTAGTGTTCAGGATTATTTTAGCTTTTGGGGGCTTTTCTTTTCTTTTGTTTTGTTTTTCATATGAAGTTGAGAATTCATCTTTTAATGTCTGAAAAAATATGTAGGTACTTTGATGGGAATTGCACTGAGTCTGTAGATTGCTTTTGGCAAGTTGGCCATTTTTACTATGTTGATTCTCCTAATCCCGGAGCATGGGAGATCTTTCCATCTTCTGATATTATTTTATTCAATTTCTTTCTTCAGAGACTTGAAGTTTTTTATTTTTCATACATGTTTTTCACTTTCTTGGTTAGAATTACACCAAGATACTTTATATTATTTTTGGCTATTGTGAAAGGTGTTGTTTTCCTAAATGAACATTACCAAATTTTTTTCTATGATGTCACAGTCACCTTGACACCTAAACCACAGAAAGATTTACCAAATAAAGAGAATTTCAGACAAATTTTTTAACGAACATTGATGCAAAAATACTCAATAAAATACTCACAAACTGAATATAAGAACATATCACAAATCTGATCCAGCATGAACAAGTAGGCTTCCTCCTCAAGCATGCAGGTGTAGTTAAACATATGGAAATCCATTGAGGTAACCAATCATATAAGCAAACAGAAAGAAAAAATAACATAGTCATTTCCTTAGATGTAGAAATATTATTTGACAAAATTCAACACCCATTCATGTTAAAAGTCTTGGAGAGAAAAGGATGCAAGACACATACCTAAACATAGCAAAGGCAATATATAGCAGGCCTATAGCCACCATCAAACTAAACAGAAACTTACATAGATTACACTGAAATCAGGGGCAAGAAAGGGCTCTTCCTATGGGTCTTCACTCTAGTACTTGAAGTCCTAGATAGAACAATAAGACAACTCAAGGAAATCAAGAGGATACAAATTGGAAAAGAAGAAGTCAAATTATCACTATTTGTGGGTGATAAGATGGTATACATAGATGACCCCAAAATTCACCAAAGAACTTCTACAACGTACGAACACCTTCAGCAAGATAGGTGGATACCTAAAATTTCAACTTATGTTTCGATTAAGGATTATGTGTTCGTGACAGTTAATCTTGTTCATTTGAAAGAATGTAAATTTACCTTAGAGAAGAGCACAGGGGTGTGAATATGAGGCTGATTTTAGGAAGGTTTGATTGAGGTGCAAATGTAGTGAACAATTAATATAATCAATTTCAGTCAATATCCTATGATCTCAAGAAAGAGATGGGGGTAAGGTAGGGAGGCAGTGGGGGAAGGCAGGAGGGAGGAGGGAGGGCCTAATTTCTTGACAGCTTACCCATGCTTTCCATGCCATGCTGGACTATTCTCTCACACTGTGGGCCAAAGCAATTCCATCCTTTCTTACATTGCTTTGTTTGGATTTGTTTAATTAATTAATTAATTAATTATTACAGCAGTAAAAATATTAAACACAATATTTGATCATATATTTTTTAAGCAAGCAATAACAGCATTCCAAAAATTTTGGAATAGATCTAGAATTAGCACATCAAATCAAGGTCAACTCAATGATTATGGTCATGGATGACATAAGCAATCACTGTTTCTAATCAGTCTGAGGGGGAAAATAGTATCAACAATCTAAATGAATTTGTTCAAGATTTTTTATTTTAACAGACAAAATAAACCATAGATCTGTTCAGCAAATGCAGTCACACGTAGAGAGAACAATTTGTTTTTAAAATTTGCTTTAACATAAGTATTTTTCATGTATTAAATAATTATCCAGTATTCCACATACATAAGCTGTATGACGAGTCTAACAATAGTTACGAGACCTGGATTACTATAATAACATATCACAAATAATAAAATATCACAGATCTAATGGCATACAAAGCAAAAAATGTTTTCTTGCACTTCTTAGAAACACCAATTCGTGGTCAAGCTGAATTGATTTTGACATGGCATATCTTCTTGGTTTTCAGAGAATAATTTCTGATATTCTTTTCTCTCACATGTAATCATTTCTTTGAGTGGACATAGTTTCCTTCTAAGGACACTATTCCTATTGTACTAGTTCCTGAGTCTCATGATGACATTTAACCTTCTTTAAATACAAGTTGAGACTTGTGTACAAGTAAGAAGGCATAACAGCTTTCTCAATTAACATGATAGGACTTTTTGGAGAACACAATTTTTGTTCTTTTGGTTACCTTTTACATAGTTCAATAAAATAGCCAGCTAGTACTACACACTGTGCCCGATTTTGCTAAATAGTGACATAAACAAAACAAAAACAATCTTTGAAGATTACTTCACTCTAAAATATAAGTGGGCTAGTAAAAATTGCTTTTCAATTTTGAAAATCAGTTATTTTAACTCCTGGTGCAATAGTAAGAAAAACTATATACTGCATGCTGTAAATTCAATTTGAAATTTCTTCCAATGAGAAGTCATCAATGAGATTAAGAGATTGTGCCAAGAACATCAAGGGGTCAGTACTGGAAGTGCAATCACCTAAATTTATGCAATGAACAATTCAGGGTAATATTTTAAGAAAGGGAAGGGAAAACTTGCAATTCCCAATACATTCATTACATAACTTTGGTTAAAGAATTTAAAATACTGTGTCTTGATACCTTCATAGTTTCAGCCAGAAAGAATACATAAAAAAGAAGCAAAGAAACCTGCTAGACCCATCTCACCTTCTTTCTGTCCAGACATATTTAAAATGCCCTGTGGACTATGACTAAGCTGTTACATTTAATACGGTGTAAGTTTATTCTCCTATAAAATAATTTTTCTTTGCCTGTATTGATTCACTAGCACCTTATGGAGTAGAATACATGTTTTGTGGGTGATTTCAGAGTTGTATTGATTTCCTAAAAGCTGAGAGGATAGGAGCAGAAAACTCAGTTTTACTTTATTTTCATTACAAAGGCAGTTTTGATCAAACAGGAAACTCCTGGATTCTATCTGTTAGGCATATGTCCTCTTAAACACTTTTCTCCAATGAAGAAGAGAACCAGATAAGTTCTAAAACTTTATTAGTGAAGAGAAATAAAGGTTGTTGACTAATTTTAACCCAGAATAGTAAAGCATAACTTTTTATTGAAGATAAACTGGTAATGTATTAAGGTAAGTTCACAAACTATTGAGGGAGGAAAGGGAGCATCTGTGGGGGGTTTTGTTGTTGTTTATATATGATTAGCATCTTCATGTATACTAGAGATTTTGAATTTGATATTTAAAATTATTATAATTCTAAATTACTACATAATTTAATGATAATTACTTTATAAATAATATTTAACTTCCATTATTTTCATATTGTTATACATTCTGTGTAAAGTGAAAACATTCTATGATAAATAAAAATAATAAAGTAGCTATGTAGATTTCTTTATGTATTGAGGTATTTCTGTATGATGATGTCTTAGTGTGTTGAGTGTTGGGGGTATGAATAGATTCAGGAGCTTAAGTTCATTGCGAGGAATGCCAAATTGATTTCTAAAAGTGCTGAATCTTTTTATTTTACATCACACAGACATTAATTTCAGAAATGGATTGCCTAGTGTTTTTAAATGCTTTAACATTTGATATAGAAGAAATTCATTCCATAAGAATAAGTTAATACATAAGGATATGTGACTTTGAAAAATTCAGAGAGCATGTTAATCTCTTGTGACTAAAACATCGGAGTTCATACCATAATCTACACCTCTTCAGTGTTATTTGGTAGCTTTGGTATTTTAAGGGCTTGAGCTTTTCCTGTGGACCTTCCTCCATAGAAGAAACCTTAACTATGTTTCATGAACTCCTTTTATTCTTGTTAAGTAAGAATAGGATCAAAATGCAATCAAAAAGAGTTTTTGGCAGATGGTGATAATGCCATTGGCATCAATCATGTTGATAGATTCCTTATTGATGGTGTGCATATGTCAGCTGCTATGTTAGAAACTTGGATTGACTCATTTTCTTCTGCCACAGTTGTAGTAATATGCTTCCTGTTGCTGTGATAAAGATCATGACCAAAAGTAACTTGCAGAGAAAAAGGCATTTTTACCTTTACAGCATAGAGTCTGTCATGAAGAAAAGTTGAAGCAGAAACTCAAGGCAGGAACCAAACTGCAAGCAGACATCAAAGAGAAATGTTATATACTGGCTTTATCCTTCTTAATCCTTCAATTTACATTTTATGTGCTCCTGGACCACTCATGTGTGAAACAACCAAAAATGGGCTTGGCATTTCCATATCAGTTAAGAAAATTCATCATATGTCTGCCTATAAGGAAATTTAATGGAGGAATTCTCTCAATTAAGGATTCCTTTTCACTCAGTGTACATCTATTTTCATCTGATATGCTCTTATAAGTTAGTATGAACTATGTGTGTCTTCCTGTGTCTGGGTTACCTCACTCAGGATTGTCATTTCCAGTTCCATTCATTTGCCTGCAAATTGCAATATTTCCTTGTTTTTGATAGATAAAAAACATTCCATTGTGACTATGTACCACAGTTTTTTTTTTTTTGTTTGTTTTGTTTTGTTTTATCCAATCATCAGTTGAGAGACATCTAGGTTATTTCCAGATTCTGGCTATTATGAATAAAGCTGCTGTGAACATAGTTGAGCAATGTCCTTGTTATATGGTGGAACATCTTTTGCTCATATGCCAAGGAGTGGTGGTATACCTTAGTATTGAGGTAGCACTATTTCCAATTTTCTGTGAAAGATCCAGATTGATTGCAAAATGGTTAGACAAGTTTGCACTCCCACCAGCAGTGTAGGAGTGTTCTCCTTTCTCCACATCCTCCCCAGATGTGCTGTTACCAAGATTTGGAGGATGGAAGGACAGGGTGTGTGTGTGGTTGGTTGGCAGGTGATCTATAAGTAGACTCTCAAGGCTGGTGGATCTGGACCCATGGATTCCTGTACAAACTGATGTACCAACCAAGGACATTGCACACAGAGAACCTAGACCCCTGCTCAAATGTAGCCAATGGACAGCTCATTCTCCACTTGGAGAAGGAGGGGAAGCAGAGTACTAGCTCTGACAGGAACTCTCCTGGTTGTGCATTTGATCACTGCCCTTTGGTGGAGAGGCTCTGCAGGAACACAGAGGAAAGGAATGCAGGCTAACTAGATGAGATCTGATAGGCTATGGTCAGAGGGAGGGTGAGGAGGTCCCACTTTTCCGAGCACTAGATGAGTAAAACAGGGTGGAAGATGGAGGGGATTACAATCAGGATGTAATATGAATAAATTACAGTAAAATTTAAAAAATAAATAATAAAAAATTATTTCTATTCTCAAATAACTCTAGATTGTCCCAAGTTCAAAAAATTAACCAACACACCAACCCTATAATACTCCAGCAACTTCTTACTTTTTTTTTTTTTTTATAAAACACCAAATGTAAAGTTGATTTTCAGAAGAGATGTTTCTTTTAAAAGAAGAACTAGGCAGCATTTGGTTCCATGTCTTTTAAATATTAGAGTTATGTTTTTAATTCTGTCACCCTTTTTGACAAATGCTTATGTAATAAAAATTAAACACAGTGGGTAAAGATACTGTTCAGTGATAGGTAGCTATCTCCTTAGCATAGATAAGACCCTGAGTACCACCACTTTTAAGTAAATGAATGAATAACACACAGAAAAGGATAGACATTAGTAGTTTTTGTCAGCAATGATTGATATTTTATAATATCAAGGTTAGGAAAACTCTATGTTCAGATTTCTTTGAAGTGGCATAAATTAAAAAAACTATACACACACACACACACACACACATATACATGTGTGTGTGTGTATATATATATATATATATATATATATATTTCTGTTTTCCAAATTTGTGACAGGCCACAGGCAACAGTCTCATTTAAATCTGATTTTATGGAATTCCTGGATGTATGAACATGTTTGTTTCTCCATATGTATCTCTTGTGCTTTTTCTTTGGCTCTTTTTCTCTTCTGGTTATTTTTTCCTACTTTTATTTGTTTGGTTTTTACCTATATTTATTTTATTTTATTATTGTTCCTTAGATTCCTGTTTTCTGACAAAAGAAAATCAACAAAAGCAAGAAAAATGTCTCTACTGGAGCCAAGGAACCCTACTATAGCAGGCTCTGAATATTCTAACATATCTGAAACACAATAAATATAACTCAAGACAAACTTTATCTGTATTATAGAGGTCTTCAAACAGATCATTTAATGAAATCTATATAAACACAAAGAAGCAACAGGTGCATAGAAATGAATGAAAGTGGTCATGACCTGAAAGTGGGAAGAAAATCAATAAGTAAAACTGAAACTGAAGGAAATCTAGAAATGAAAAAAATTAAGAGCTGGACAGGAACCAAAAAGGCAACCTTTACAATCAAGAGGACATTTCAATTCATAATATCTATGCACCAAACACAATGGGCACTCAAGTTTGTAAAAGAATCACTAATAGAGTTTAAAGGACATATTGACCTGTACACCCTGATAATGGAACATATGCAACTTTAGCCAATAAACATCCTGCTAAAAACTAACCAGAAGTGATAGATCTAATCAAAACTATAAACCAAAAGTATATAACAGATATTTGCAGAATATTGCACTCAAACATAAAAGAATATGTGTTTCTTATGGCACCTCATGTAACATTCTCCAAAATTGACCATATACTCAGATACAAAACAAGTCACCACAGATACAGGAAAAATTAAAATATCACCCTGCATATTACCTGACCACTGCAGATAAAATGTGGATACCAACAAAAAGAACAACAAAAGAAACAACATAAAACTTATAGACTCATGGAAACTGGAAAACTCACCAATATAAGGAATGAGTCAAGGCAGAAATTAAAGACTTTCTAGAATTGAGATGAAGCCCATATAAGACACTTTTTGGGTGACTAAGAGCCAAGACTAGGTAACCCATAAACCTAGACTAAAACAAAATACTACTTTAAGAATAAACAATAAACATAGTGATAAAATGAGCTCCAAACACATTTCATTATACTTATCAATCAGTGCCTTGTTTAACCATCATCAGAAAAGCCTACTTCTGCAGCAAATGAGAAAAATTTTCAGAGACCCATTGTCAGACATTACACAGAGAGTGAGAGACCTTAGAGCAGACAGCCCTAAATGGAACATCTCTATCAAATCCCTTCTCCCAATGGTCAGAGAACCCCAAAGAAGAGAAGGCAGAAAGAGTTTAAGAGTCAGAGGGGATGGAGAACACCAGGAAAACAAGGTTTCTAAATCAACTTTAACAGAGCTCATATGAACTCACAGAGACTGATTCTGCATGCACAGGGCCTGCACTGATCTGTACCAGGTCATCTGCACACATATTTTGGCTTCCAGGTTAGTATGTTTATGGAATTCCTGAGTGTGAGAATGAGTGGGTCTCTGATTCTTGTGACTTCTCTTGGCCTCTTTTCCTTTGTAGTTTGCCTTGTCCAACTTTGATATGGTGGTTTTTGTTTTACCTTGTTATAGTTAATTATTATCCCTTAGAAGCCAATTTTGTTGTAATGAGAGACAAAAAAAAAAGAGTGAATCAGAAAGGGAGGGGAGCTGGGAAAGAAATGGGAGAAGTAGAGGGAAGGGAAACCATAATCATGATGTATTTTCAATAAAAGAAAAGAAGTAAAGTAAAAAATAATGTAGTGATTTCATATTAAACAACATGAACTAATAATTTATTTATCATAGGAAAGATGGATAAGGTTTTATTTGGAAGTTACCAAGATGATCCATTTTATCTTACAAATATGTTTCTTTTGTATTCCAGAAATTATAAAATCAGTTTAGTAAGTTCTTTGCCCTCTTCTCCTATTTATACTGCTGCTTCTTCTTTTTTGTAGGTGGTGAGAAAGTCTCATTATAGAGCTCCTGCTGGCCTTTAACCCTTAATTACTTGATCTCCTAAGTGCAGGAATTAAGGGCATGGGCTATTACACCCTGCCTCAACAATAATCTACCAGGAATAAGCACAATTTAGGAACAGATTTCAAATACAGTCACAAGTCCTTTATGTATTTGTATGCAGAGGCAACTCTTCTTAGGGGAACATTCAAATGAGACATGTGGATTTATGGTAATAGAAAGGGTATTATTTAAATGCTACCCTGATGTCCTAGGAAGGAAATGTGACATGACAAAGCTAACACAGTATGAGAGCCCAGACAGTGTGTTGAGTGACTGGCCTTTCCTTAGGAATATCAGTCAACAGAATTTCAGAATACTGAGCGTGCTTTCCATGCTGATTTAAGGTTTTATAAAATGGATGAGTAAATCAGGATCTTGTCTTGTGCATGCTTTCTGAAAACAAAACAGCCTACAAGGACATTATGCAGAATATTTAAACAGTGTCATCCAGATATTCTTACTGTAGCCATTCACAAAAGAGACTTTTAATGGTAATTTAATATAATCTCACCACTGTTAAAATGTAAGGATTAGCTCAGTAGTGCTGAGGCTAATTTAGGATTAAATGTTAATGAAACTCTGTAAGTAGAAGCCTATACTTTGTTTTCTTTAATTAGTTGCTTGAAGATTAAAATACTGCAACTAATTTAAATTTCCTTAAAAATAGCTATATTGTACAGAATTATAATTCAGTGTTTACCAAATATTGAATATAAAATAATTTAAAGTTAAATATATCTATGACCATAATAATAAAGTCGATACCAATTAAATTTTATTAGTTACTTTCTTCTGCTGTGTTAAAATACTATGACCAAGACAACTTGTAGAAGGAAGAACTTGTTTGGGGCTTTCAGTTACAGAGAGCTAGAAGTCCATCACTATCATGGTGAAGAGAACAGAAGGAATCAGGCAGGCATGACTCGGAAGCAGCATCTGAGATCTGCAAACAGGAGGTAGAGACAACACACTGGGAATGGCAGAAGTCTTTTGAAACCTCAAAGCCTTTAAAGTTCCACACTGACTAATCCTTTTCAAACATTTCCATCAAATAGATACCACCTTTTTAAACACAAGCCAATAGAAGGCATTCTTATTCAAACATAAAACATATGGACACACACACACACACTCACACACACACACACACACACACACACACACACACACATATTTCTAATCTCTAAACACATTTCCCAAATTTTCTCTACTGATGAATGTACACTCTTATATGATTGTCTCTACTGTATTTATAATAGCACTAATTAAGTTTGCAATTTAAATATTTCCATTCAAAAATACGGAAATTCAAGCAACAATATTTTACTATCTTCTACTTCTAATTTCCATTCTAAATTCAGAATGTGAATAACAAAAATCCAAAGAACCTAATACAGGCGAGATTAAATAAATTCTAGATGGTAGCTGTTAGAAAGAAAGAAAGAAAGGTCTTAGAATGATTTTTGTGACTTTGACTGTGCCTTGAAATTTTATTAAATTAGAACAAGGTTTTTTTTAAAGATTATTAACTGCCATCAACTGTATTTTTTAATAAAACAACAAATAATCCAAACCATTTTATCCACATTTAAACCATCATTGTGAGGAAGAAAATGTCATCAGAGAATAGCAGTTGATGCATGCACAGCTGCAACAACATGCAGGACAGAAAGAAAGAAAGAAAGAAAGAAAGAAAGAAAGAAAGAAAGAAAGAAAGAAAGAAAGAAAGAAAGAAAGAAAACAAGGAAGGTAGGAAGAGATATTGAGTCCTGATGCTGGCTGTTGTTCTACTTTTCTTTCCTGTTTCAATGATATACTCTGGCAAAGGCAATTTAGAGGTGGGGGATGTATTTTAGCTCACAATTCCATGTGGTTACAATCGTATTGAAGGAAACTTAGTCTAACAAGCACTTGAGAAAACCAGCCATCGTCTTATCCAATATTCAAGAGTAGAAAGGAAAATGAGTGTACAAATTCACTATTCTCTACTCTTATAAAGGCCAGGGAACTGTCCAGGAGATGGTGCCACCAATGTAAGAGTTGGATCTTACCTGCTCAGTTTATAAATGCTTACTGACAAACACTCAGGCCAACCTAACTGAGAGAATCTGTCCTTGAGACTTTCTTCTCAGATAATTCTAGATTGCATTTAAATTGATAAAAAATAACCATCACTCAGAGGTCTGCCAGTGACCAAGCCACTTGACGCTAGCAGGCAGAGGACACCCAGTAGTTTGCAAGCCACAAAGGTGACCTATACCAGGAGCCACTACACCGTGCAAGTACATCATGAAGAGATGGGAGAGAAAACAAAGTGGTTTGGGCATTATAAAGAGAGGTGGAAATGAAGACGCAAGGATAGAGAGAAATAGCCTAATGTGAGTAGCCTGCCCTGCCACTTGAAACCATGGTGAAGTCCTTACACATGTTATCACTGAGAGCCATATCTTGATTTGTGGCCATGCAGTAGCAGGGGTTTGTAGCAATGTCCATAGCTCACATTACCACTAACTGCCATGAGGATGTCTTTGGTCTGGGTTGCTGTCTGAGACTATGTTGATGTCCAAGGGTTGTACAGAGCTGACCAGGACCTCACTGCCTGTGGCATTTTAAAGATCCGGCCACACCCCTCACCAGCTACAGCACTTGCAAAAGCAGACCTGGTACCTTATCTGGGAGACAAAGTAAAGCTGACACTGTTGGCAGTGGCATAGGTGAGCAACCCCAATGCCCTGAAAAGAAAAAAACCTGGCCCAGCCACTCATCTGCAGTGTAATGGCATAGGCATGGGAAAGATGTCTTCCTGTCACCTCTCCCCTCACTAGCTGCAGTAAGTGGAAATCTAGCTCCATGGTGATAAGAGTCAGAGAGCTATTCTTGCCACTTAATGTGCCATGCCTAGGCATTACAATAGAGCTGTCTCTACTGGTTTGGATGTAAATGAGCTAGCCCTAAGGGTGTGAAAATGAAAGAGCTAGCCCTGCTGTTTTCCATCTATAGGATTTGGGTGAGCTAGCCATGGCAGTGCTGAGGAGCTTGTCCTGGTGGATGGGTATGGGACACCTGATCAACTCAGCTACCATCCAAGCCTAGATCCAGGATTTTGAGTTGTCCCATCCTAATATCTACATCATCTACGAACTTTTGGAGTGTAAAGGCAGATCCAAAGCTGCAGGATCTCCATCACAGAAGGCAACATTAGGTTTTCCTACTAATAGTGTAGGAGAAGCCAGAGACCTTGAACCAGCCCAAGGACTCATTGAAATTAATATTTGAAAGCAAAGGACAAAAGGACATACTGTGTGACACACTGTGATGCACTACAGCTTCCAAAAGGAGATGTTGTATTTTGTTTATTCTTGTGTTTGTTCCCCCTCCCCTTTGGTAGCGAGGTTTCAAGGGCATAGACCAGATAGAAAAGGATGGGAAAATGAGTGGGATTGTGATACGTGATGTAAAATTTACAAAGAATCAATAAAAAGTTTTAAGAAATCACACTTGTCAACTTGTTCAAGATACAAACTCTCAATATTTTCAACTACATGAATAGTACTGGCCTTAGATATTATATGACAATTACAAGATAATTTAAAGATATCATCTTCTTTCTTTTTGCATTGTTTTGCGTAACTGTAATTGCTGTAGGAAGAGGCAGGGATTTTTGGTTTGAGCAGAAATCTGAAATCATCCCACGCTCTGAGCCCCATGTAATAAATGGCTTCCTCCTTTTGCACTACAGAATTTGGTTCTTGGGAAATCAGCACTGCCAAAAAATTAAAGTGTCAGTGAGGAGAGTGGAAAAAATGTCTCAGTAATGCTTAACCAACTCTAGTCATAAAGCAAAGGACAATAAACAGGCTTTGAGAATAAAGCAAAGAGGTAGAAAGTTGGGATCTAATGACAGAAGGCACTCTCTATTTTTCTTTTTCTTTTCTTCCTTCCTTATCTCTCCAATTCTTTCTCTTCCTTTTCTTCCTTGTCAATGATCATTCATTGTCTTGGATTAAAAATACAATCTCTTCCGTAGAAAGATGAAATATTAATTTTAGATCTTCTTCTAATCATTTTATTTCTAATAAGAGATATAAAAAAGTTATGACACACTCAAATCCAAGTGGATTAAAGACCTCAACATAAAACCAGAGACACTAAGCCACTTAGAAGAAAAAGTGGGAAAGAGCCTGGAACATATTGGCACAGGAGACAACTTCCTGAACAGAACACCAACGGCCCAGGCCTTAATGTCAACCATTAATAAATGGGACCTCATGAGGCTGAGAAGCTTCTGTAAGGCAGGAGACACTGTCAAGAGAACAAAGCGACAGCCTACAGACTGGGAAAAAATCTTCACCAACCCTACATCTGACAAAGGTCTAATATCCAAAATATATAAAGAACTCAAGAAATTAAACACCACCAAACCAAATAACCCAATTGAGAAATGGGGCTTGGAACTAAACAGAGAATTCTCAACAGAGGAGTATCAAATGGCTGAGAAACACTTAAAGAAATGCTCAACCTCCTTAGTCATCAGGGAAATGCAAATCAAAACAACTCTGAGATTCCATCTTACACCCATCAGAATGGCTAAGATCAAAAATTCAAGCGACACCACATGCTGGTGAGGATGTGGGGAGAGAGGAAAACTCCTTCATTGCTGGTGGGAATGCAAACTAGTACAGCCACTTTGGAAATCTATCTGGTGTTATCTCAGAAAAATGGGAATAGGGCTTCCTCAAGACCCAGCTATTCCACTCCTTGGAATATACCCAGAAGATGCTCCAGCACACAACAAGAAACTTTGCTCAACCATGTTCATAGCAGCCTTATTCATAATAGCCAGAACATGGAAACAGCCTAAGTGTCCCTCAGTAGAAGAGTGGATAAAGAAACTGTGGTACATATACACTATGGAATACTACTCAGCTATTAAAAACAAGGAATTCCCGAAATTTGTGGATAAATGGATTGAGCTAGAAATGATCATAATGAGTGAGTTAACCCAGAAGCAGAAAGAATCAAATGGTATATACTCACTTATATCTGCATACTAGCCCAAGGGGCATGTCCCATGAAAGCCTTCACTTACCAGGAAACTGGGACACAGGGGAAGGCATCCTATTGGGACTCTAAATGAGAGACGCATGGGAGAACAGCAAAATAAAAGGATACAGAGGGTCCTAGAAATCTACAAGTAGAACAATATGATAGGCAGATTTGGGCCCAAGGGTCCTGCTCAAACTAAGGCACCAGCCAAGGACAATACAGGAGGTAAACTTTAAACCCCTTCCCAGATCTAGCCAATGGTCAGAATATTCTCCACAGTTGAGTGGAGAGTGTGATATGACTTTCTCACGTACTCTGGTGCCTCACATTTGACCATGTCCCCCGGAGGGGGAGACCTGGTGGCACTCAGAGGAAGGACAGCAAGTAGCCAAGAAGAGACTTGATACCCTATGAGAATATATAGGGGGACGTAATCCCCCTCAGGAACAGTCATAGGGGAGGGGAATAATGGGAAAATGGGGGGGGGGGGAGGAATGGGAGGATACAAGGGATGGGATAAACATTGAGATGTAACAAGAATAAATTAATAAAAAAAAAAGTTATGACACAATAGTAAAATCATAATCAATACTCCAAAATCATTTGTAAACAGTAAATACTATTAATAAAAGTGATAAATTCCTATTTCCCCAGTCAAAGCTTAGAAAGGATTATACATTTTATTTTTATTAAATATTAATAGAGCATCTACCAGAGATCAGACTTGTTTAAGATTGCCTTATCATTTTATATAAGTAATTAACTAATGACATGTAAATGTTAACCTTCTAACAAGATTGGGCACTACAATACTGGCAGTATGCGAAAGTTCCATTTACAAATCTTCATTCAACACTTGACACATAAGATTGTACATGTTATTACATCTACAGAAGCAGAAGAAACTTGCCCATTATCCTGTACAAGCTGAGAGGTTTAAATGTGATAATTTGAGAACCTGGTCTCCAATCACTGTGCAATTAACCATTATAATTATTTGAATAAAATGTTCATATGTAAAGAAAAGTAAAATATAGACATTTTTATCTCAATTGAAGACTTTGGAGACATTTTAAGTCAACAAATAATTCTGTGTGCAAAAAAACAAATAAAGAGAGGAGAGAGAGAGACAGACAGACAGAGACAGACACAGAGAAGAGAGATGGAGAACTCTGTGTTGCCCATGAACAAACAGGTGACTGTATTGATATTCATCTACATTCTGCCTGATGGCTGGTTACCTGTGCTCAGGTACCATATACCTGTCCTCCTCACATTTTCTGGGATGAATCTCCCACACCTGGCTCTATCCAAGAAACATTTCTGCCTGACAAATGTCCCACCTTCTACTCTACCCTTTTCTATGGGCTTTTTAATATACAGGAAACATATCTATACTATACACAAGATATTCTCTCCATAGAAACCATCTTCCTTCCAGACAGTTCTGTTCTAAATTCTAACCCGATAGCATGTTTTCAGGGATGACACAATAATGGTTTGTCTTTCTTTGAAATGTATGGGAAGCATAAAGCAGGAAAATTCTCTGTAGATGCTATGATTCAGAAACACTCATTGTAGGCATAAAGTTATTGTGTAATTCAAATGATGATTTCTCCATCCCCCATATCTGTTTGTAATCTTTGTTCTGAGAATCTCCTGTCTCAACGCTGTGTAAACACTGCTCCATAATTGCCCCTGGCTTGCCAATAAAGCGAATTACAACCAATAGCTGAGCATGGAATAAACTAGGGTTGGACTTCCAGTCAGCCAGAAGAGGAGTAATTAGAAGCGGAAATAGGAGATTTCAGCCATGGGCAGATGTCCAAGAGAGACCAGGAAAGAGAGCTCACCAACAAAATCTAAAAAGAGCAAGTATCTCCGGGATACACACTGGAAGGAAGCCAAATTAGCTTAGTGGGTAAAGAATAGAGTTATAATTTCTCAGTTCTTGTGCTGTGAATCTTGCTAAAATAATATAATAGAGTCTCAGTTCTTTGTGGATAATGGGGTTAAAAGAGAAACTGGGAAACAACCACCGTTATTTAAAAATAACATTAACACTCTGCATTAAGACTTGTCTTTGAGCTTTGAACTATCTTAACAAGCAGCCCAAAGTGAATATTCCATGAACATTGTGTGTTGCAAGTTTTACTGATATAAATTGCTTTAGCTCTAAATTTATTAGAGATATTTAAATGAAATCTTAAGGACACATTTCAAATGTAACTGAAAAAGATTTATTTTTACTTAAGAGAGAGTAGAATTATTTAAGATTACATATCAAAAATTTTCTGCATTTTGAGAACTTATTGAAAATAGAAATTGTGAAGAAAATTATCAAGTTTTCTATGATATTCTAAAAATGAATTCTGTTCAAATAATTCATTTATACAAATCTGACTATAGGGGAAAATGGCTAGTACCAATTAGAAAAGAAGATGTCTCTACCAAAAACACTCAGATTTTTTTTCATGAAGAGAGCTAGTTCCCCAGTGCTTATTAATGCATAACAAATGGTAAAAATTTCTAAATCATTCTCATCCCTTCAAAAATACTTGCAAGTGAAGAATAAGAATTAAAAATTAAACTTCCTTAAAGTCAATATAAACCATTAAACAATTAAGAAAACAAATTCATTTAGAACAATATGGAAATAAACATATTTAAATCTACCAGAGCAGAGTTTAAAATGCACATTCATAGCTTCTACATCATAAGGCACTCTCTTTTCTAAATATATTTATATTTTAATATAAAGGTATTGCTTTTCATGTATAAAAATGAAATGAAATGAAAGCAGTTTCTGCTTTATGGGGTTGACATAGTTCCTCACAAATAAATCTGCCATGAAATTATGAAGAAAATTTTCCTTAAGAAGAAAGCGATTAAGGAAAGAAAAAAACCCTGCCTTTTCACAGATAGGGGCAGGATGTTGAAAGTTGAAAGAATATCAATTCATTATTATTTATAACATTTTCTATCAACAATCTATGCAAAAAGAAAACACATTGACAGATGAATATAAAAGACATTTTCAAATGAGTAAATAGAAATAATACCCTTAGCCATCATGAAAATTCAAATCAGAACTGCATTAAGATTCCATACAAACCCAATTATATAAGTAACTTTTCATAGATCTAAAAACTCCTTTTAATGTTAACAAGAAATCTTGAATCCTAGTAACAAAAGTCTAAAGTCACTTCATCAGTAACAGCCAAATGGAAACAACTAAGGTCCCAGTCATTCTGAATAGATAAACTTTGATGTCCAGAAAGACGCAAATATTTAAAGCATTCTTATGTAAGTAAAACACATATACATACATACACATACACACAAATAAATACACATGCACACACACACACAGACACACACACTGACATGTAGTGTGGTCCCACTTAGAATAAATACTAGGAGAGAGAAAAGCCTACATAGAGATACTCTGTGACTGCCTGTGATGATAAATTAGACATTATGATTTAGTGAACAAACAAATACAAAAAATTATAATGTCATATAGAAAACAAAAAAAACCCAAATATATTCACATGAGCATCAGTTGAAATATTTCTTAGAAATAAAAAGATAAAACTGTAAAGGATATAATTGACGAAGTATATTTCACCAAGAAGAAAACATTATTTCTCCTTCAAAATCACCACTAAGAAAATGAAAATGCCCAGCATTTGCTGAGCTGATATTTTTACCTACTTGTTTATAGGAATGCATTTAGTTTTATAATCTTAAAGTGAAAAAAATACCAGTTTGGGAGGCTGACAAGAAAGTTCAAAGACAAAAAGTGCTTGCTGCTCTTGCAAAAGACCAGAGTTTGGTTGCCAGTGACAGTATAGGGTGGCTGATAATTGTCCCAAATTCCAGCTCCAGGATTCTTACTGCTCTTCTTTGGCCTCCATTAGCACCTGCATATGTCTATGTATACATGTAAATATACATGTAAATAAAAATAAAGAAGTGGGGTGTAAGTATATTGAGGAAACAAAGTATAACTCTCAAAATGCAATATAATAGCAAGGTTCAACAAACTAGAGAATTTGTTTTTCCATGACATCAAGCATTGACTGATTTCACTACTTTATTAAGAAAAATCCTAAGAGTATGTTCATGTTAGCTTTTGAAGTTCATAAAAGAACACTTAATTTTCTAAGTAAAATTTACCATTTTCCCAAAGATTGAAATTATCTTTTTATACATGTTTTGATTGCTTGATTCTAAGTATTTAAACAAGTTACCTACTACACTAACTTTGCCATCTTTCTCACTTATATATTAATGGAGGAATTCTCAAGAACATTAATTAGCATAAAGGAAATCAAACTATTAAAAACAATAAGGAAAAGAGTGCTTACTTAATTCACAAATAGGGTCAAATCCTTGAGATGGATACATTTTAAGGAGCGGAAGAGTCAATATATATTTATGAAATCCATTTCTGACAAGAATTAGAAATCAGATGGCAGGAATATTTGTTAATAACTAACTGGAGTTTTGAGCCTGTTTTGACCACTTAGACGCATTTCTCATCAATTCTCATCAAGACTAGCAGCTGGAAATAGGCTATAAGTAAATGTAGGAGTTATTGGATTCAGGATGTTGCTTTCCTAGTGTAATCAGATAGGGAGCTTCTTCATCAAAAAGTAAACATATAGGAGTAATTATGATAGGAAATTACCATTACACACATGTGCATGTGCATGTGCATACATACACACACTCACACAGAGACTGAGAGAGAAAGAGAGAGAGAGAGAGATGTTAGAAGAACTGAAAAGCATCAAAGAGCATGAATATTATTTTATTAGTGACTTTTAAATTTGTGTGACAAAAATACCATGACTAGCAGTGTAAAAGTAGCATTTAGTGACACATTAAGAAGCATATTGAAATTAGGGCAGGAACTCATGGTACTTGAGACAAGTTCATTACAGTATTTTTTCTCATAACCTATTTTAATGAACCAGCTATGTTCAGCGGCATTTTCCTCTTAGTTTTTTATTTCTTAAAGAAAATTATACTCCAGTTCTAAAAAAAATATCATGACTAGGGAAACTTATACAAGGAAGGGTTTATTTAAGTTTTAGAACTCCAGAGGAATAGAATCCATGACCAGCATAGTGAGGAACATGGCATTAGGTAATCATACATGGTGCTGAAGCAGTAGCTATGAACTCAGACTTGGATATACAAACAAGATGAAGAGACCACACTGGAAATGCTCCATCTTCTGAAAAATCAAGCCTATACTCAATGACAGATCTTTAACAAGGTCACAGCTACTGTTCATTTCCAAATCATTCTACCAACAGAAGAAAAATATTCAAATACACGAACCTTAGGGCATTCATATTCAAGCCACCATTATTATAAAATTGGAGACATTTACAATAATTTAGAAGTTGCCTCACATCATATCAAAACATGTTAAGAAGCAGAAACTTAAAGCACACTCTTATTTAGAGATATTAAAAGATGGCGTGTAAACATGTCATTTGTTTATTTGTAACTTTTTTCAAAAAGAACAGGCCTTTTTCAATCAAAAAACCCAGCAAACCATCAGATATCACTGCTGAACTTCTCCCTCTGTGACAAGCTACTACCTCATATCTTCCTCAATTCATAAATAGGTGATGTTTTTTACTGTAAATTTTGGACTAGGAAATACATTTTTGTTTTGATAGTACTTAAACCTTTCTTGCATAGCAAATAATTAAAATAAAATAATCATAAGCTTTGTAGGAGTAAGAGATGGCAAAAAGAAGGCATGTGGTTGAAGGCAAATGGGATAAATTACAACTATAATTTGACGAAAAACTAGGAAAGGGGTATATTTTCCTCCCTTCCAGTTTTGGACATAAAACAGAGACTGGGCTGACTTCAATGGCCAGGAAGCTGCTGAAAACAAACTCATGCATGGCATTGCTCTCTTAACAAGACAGATGAGGAAATGTTTTAATTTAAGCCAGGCAAAATATCAACTGAAGAACACAAAAAGTAGACTCCAAAACCAAAAAGAAGTAAGATAAGCTCCCATTCCTCAGAAATTAAGAAAGTTCACTGTACAAAATATTAAAATTTCTGATCTGCTCCTCTGTCTCTTTCTCTTTCTGTCTCTCTGTCTTTCTCTCTTTCTCTCTCTCTGTCTTTGTCTCAATCTCTCTCTCTCTCAGCCTCGCTCCTTTTGTGCATAAGAAAATATAAAAATAATAATTTCAGTAACAGCATTATTATTTCACAATCATTATGTCTCATATATACCTAGTAATATACACCTGCCCAAAATGGCATAGCTAATGCTCCCAAAAGGCTTCATATCAAGTTTTAATTTGTGAGATTCAGTTACCTTTCCAAAATCAAAACTAAATTTCTTAAAGTATTATACATATTACTGTCTTCTCCACAGAAGAATCCATTATTCAAAAAGTTATACTTATTCAATCTCCCTGAGTTTTCTAGACATTATAAAACTCTGAAAAAAAAAAAAAAAAAAAAAAAAAAAAAAAAAAAAAAAAAAAAGCTCTGATAGACAAAGGTGTCCTTCAGATAGTTTATTCTCTCAGTTCCACACTGGATATATTCTCTTAATGCCACACTCACATATTCTTCTTTGAAATAAAACATACATTTTTACATATTTTAACATTCTTGAAGTTCTTAATATATTTTACAACAATTTCCTCGTACACCTGTAGATCACTATTTAACAAAGTAAAAGGGGACATCTGTAGCTTCATAACACAGTGAATTTTTGTTTCTTATTATCTAAAACCATGAGTTTCAAATAATAGCTTAAAAATTACTGTAACCTTGGCTGGTGCCATAGTATGAGCGGGACCCATGGGCCCAAATCTGTCTATCATAATGTTCTTCTTGTAGGTTTCTAGGACCCTCTGGATCCTTCTACTTTGCTATTCTCCCAGGCTTCTCTCATCTAGAGTACCAATAGGATGTCCTCCCCCTGTCCCAGTTTCCTCGTAAGTGAAGGCTTTTGTGGGACATGCCTCTTGGGCTAGTATGCAGATATAAGTGAGTGTATACCATTTGAGTCTTTCTACTTCTGGGTTAACTCACTCATTGGGCGTAAACTTCAAACCCCTACCCAGATCTCGCCAATGGACAGGACATTCTCCACAGTTGAGTGGAGAGTAGGGTATGACTTTCACACATACTCTGGTGCCTCATATTTGACCATGCCCCTTGGAGGAGGAGACCTGGTAGCACTCAGAGGAAGGACAGCAGGCTACCAAGAAGAGACTTGATACCCTATGAGCATATAAATGGGGAGGAAGTCCCCTTCAGACACAGTAATAGGGGAAGGGAGTAAGGGGAAAATGGGAGGGAGGGAAGAATGAGAGGATACAAGGGATGGGATAACCATTGAGATGTAACAAGAATAAATTAATAAAAAAGAAAAAATCACTGTAACCAGCAGATATAATTGCTGATAAACATATCATGTAATGATAGCCAGGGATTTCCTCTTATATAAAGTATTATCTATTGTATACCCATTCTAACATTAACTAATAAAATCTAAATTATAACAAAGACAAAAAAAATCAATGGAGATAGGAAATAAAAGTGAATATGGGTACAAATTTAATATGTTATCTAGTAAGAGACTGTGAACACAGAAATCTTTTAAAGTTTCTATCTAGGCTGGTGAGATGGATCAGCATATAACGCTATCTACCGTCAAGCCTGAAGACATGAATTTCATCTCTGAGACCTACATAGTAGGAGAGAAGTGACAAGTTGTCCTTTGAGCAAATAAATGCATGTCCATGCTCATACCACATATACAACCAACACACACACACACACACACACACACACACACACACACACAAATATGAATAATTACATAGGCCATATAAAAGTTGTAACTTGGTAGTCAGTTATTCTTTCTATGAAAGCTACAGTTTAATGACTCATCATTTTCTAGTTATCTATGAAATTTATTATGCCCCAGTCTTCACACAAATTTTCTCAGTATCTACTTAATAATCACAGTGATGGGAACAGCCATAGGATCAGAGCTGAATCAAATGCTGGCATATGAGTGCATTTGGATGAAAGGAATTTAATGACCTATAAGATATTTGCACACCCCTTTTACAATGACAAGTGAAACATTGTTATTAACCCTCACACAAACTGTTACTTCTCTTGTCTAGTGTCTAATCAATGAGTTTTTATATTCACTATGTTGTGCTTATAAACTGTTCTCAATGTGACATCTTAAATAATGACCTTGAACAGATTGTCAGTGTATAAATGGGTTTTCTTTATACAATGTATAAAACATAAACAAGACACTTAAGTATTTTTATCAAAATGCCAGTCAATTGCTTTATTGGAGCAGAATTGCACATACTCAAATGCACCTTGACATTACTATTATATGTACATTTTTCTATTGCTCTTATAATTTTATAAGAATTACATCTTCTATTCTATAAGATGCTATGCTCATTGTTAATATTTATTATTTTGTAATTGAGAAAATCTGTTCATATTGATCACATGTCTACCGACATGTTCTCTTTTACCACCACCACCACCATCATCATTACTATTATTATTATTTTTATTATTATTATTTATATTCAGGAGTCAAGACATGTATACAGAAGCCAAAGGACAACTTTTGGGCATCAATTCTCTCTTTACAGTTTTAGTTCTGGTCATCAGGTTTGTAGGGCAATAGCTGAACCATCTTGTCAACCCACAGATGCTCTTTAAGATGCTTCTTTCTCTAAAAGAATAGTGTTTGCATTGCTGAGTAGCTGCATATAATCTTGATGGAATAAAGCTTGCAGGAGCCTCTAAGGGAAAAGAGAAATGTTTTGCATGCTTAGTGAAAAGCAAAGATAAATCAAAATCCAGGCAATGGTTAAAACTAAAACAAGGAGACGACAGTTTCAAAGGCAACACATACCCTGAGATTTGGTTGTTTATTCCAATTACACAGGATTATGAGAAAGTACACTGTGGAATGTAAACATTCAAACCACAAGAGACAGATTTTAATTTAGATGTTGTCTTTTAAACTTTGGTGGTTTAGGTAGATGGGTAGCATTCTTTTTACCTCCTTAAATCTCCTTTCTTTCTTCACTTCTTTTTTTCCAATTTTTCTTCTCTTTCCTTTCTCTTTTCTCTGTGCATCTTATTTTCCTTTCTTTCTGTTTTTCCTCTATGTATTTGAAACAGGACTGTACACTAACTCTTAGGTTAACTTGGGCCTCACACTCTTCTTGCTTCAGCCTTCCAAGTGATGGGATTACAGACATCAGCATTTCTTCACATTTGGCTCTGCATATGAAAAAGAGAAGGGGAAGGTAGGACAGGAAAAGGGGGAAAGAGGAGGAAAGGGAAACTGGAAAGTAAATGAAGTGCATGTGCACCCTCATAGGAGAAAGATTGCATGTGGGGAGTAAGGGTATTTGGGTGGGGGATAAAATGATGTGTCATGAATTTTAGGATCTGGATATAAAATGAAAGAAGAGCAGTGCTTTCAAGGAGACATGAAAACAATTCACATCAGCAAAACTGGATGATGTGAAAACCACAGGTAAATGTAAATTACTTGGTTTGGGATGTGGCATTTACTAATATTAGAAGCACCTCATGCTAATAGTACAAAAAACCAAAAATAAATAAATAAAATAAATATTGGGAGTCTACCTCACAGCTCAGAATATTATAGGCTTTTTGCTACTGCTGAAATTTATAGCAGCTATCTGAGGATAAGTAAGTTGCAATCTCTTTGCCTCAGGACATAGCATTTCTCCTCATTCCAGAAAGCAGTACTGGGTCAATATCAAACTGAGTAGGAGAGTGACCAAGACACAGTGACATTCCATACAGCTGTACAGAGCATCAAAAATGAAAGAGATGCATTAATTATCATCTGTCTTAATACAAGGTGTGATTTCTTCTGGCCTCCAGGCCTACTTTCATCTACAGTCAGCTACAGTGTCACCCAACTTGTTTCTATGAAAAGTCTCTCAGCACATTACATAAGACTAACAAGTACAAGCTACCCAAAAAGAATCTTGAAAAAGAAAGTGTGACCTAGCACGGACTGGGACACACTTAGTATTTTAGCACATAACAGCAAAAAAAGTTGGAAGAGGAGTTCAGAAGTTGTAGCTAAAGCTGAAACTAGCAGTTTGTACATACTAAAAACAGTATATTATAGAATGTCTGAGCAATGCTAGGAAATAGATGTGGCAGAGGCCACCCTCACTGCTAGCAGGCAGAGATCAGGATGCTCATTTAGAATAGGATTCAAACAGCGAGGATGAAAATCTGGCTTGCCATGTGTAAACTGAGCAAAAGTACTCTGACTCTAACTTGAAGCTGAAGAGTGTTTCTGTAATTTGATATCTACTTGCAACACTCAAAAAAGGGAGACAAGAGCACCCACATCAAGATTCTACTTCATTAATTCGTCGATTATACAGATTTGGCAGTTTCAGCGGCTTGTGATCATCTCTTGGCTCCTTTCTTTGATCCAAGGTTGGCATCTCCTTTGCTTTAGTATCTCCTCTTACTGTCTGAGGCTTTCTCACACCCAGACCCTACAAAACACATTCAGACTACACTAGGGAAGAAAGCTACAGTATCTACCACTTGCTACTACAGGAGCCCATGTACATCAATTCCCACCAGAGGTGCCCAGAAGTCTTTCCTGTGGTCAACTTTAGGTTCAGTCTTGCCATATGAAAGATCCTATAACCTAGGAGAAATCAACTTACTAAACTTATATCAAATTTGATGAATGCCAAATAATTAATTTCAATATAGGAAGAAAAATATTAAGCAAAGCATTGTATCACATCTGCAGAAAAATCTTACCATGCATAGACAGGTACAATCACAAGATCAAACAAATGCCATACACAGATGTGGACAAGACCATGGATATTCATATATAAGGGTAATCTCTGAATGTTCATCTTGTTGGTTTTTATCTTCTTAAATTGTGGTTAATTTTCATCAAATGCTTTCCAAAATATTGAAAGTTTTCTTTTTTTTTCAACAGAGCTTAAAAGTTTAACAGAAATAAAGTTGTTATAAGGGAGTTACAATGGCAGCTTGACTCTTGAGTTTAAAACAAAGCTCATTCTATATTTTTTCTCCTATGTTTGGCAATCTATTAGCTATATGTGGTAGTACAGAAATCAAGGTGGAAATATGGAATGACTGGAGGCTGTTTGTATTAGTGACTTTTTTGTTAGAGTGATAAAACGTCATGTACGAGACAACTTAAGGTAGAGCTTGTTCAGTTTACATCTCTAAAGTGATAAAATTCCATGACAGCAGAGGTATGGCTGGGAGCAGGAAGCTCCAAACCACATGTATTCTGTAGAGAAATAAAACTAAAAATTAATCTCTCAAAACAATTGACATACATGCTCTAACAGGCAACCTCTCTTAATCCTCCCCAAATATGCTAATAACTTGGGACCAGACATTCCAATATATGAGTCTATGGGTGACTTTTTCATTCAAACCACCACATTTTTCTAGTTTGTTTTCTGTTATAACAAAATAATATAACCAAACACAACTTGGGAAGAAAGACCAGATTTACTTTACATCTCCAAGATCATAGTCTATCAATGAGCAAAGTCAGAACAAGAAATCAAGAACAAAACATGGAGCCAAGAAGTGAAGTAGAGACCACAATGCAATGTTGCTTATTGTCTTGCTTCCTCTGGCTTGGTCAACTAACATTCTTTATAGTACAGGCCTACCTGTCCAGGGATGCCAGTGCCTACAGTGGGTTGGACCCTCCCACGTCAGTCAGCAATAAGGAAAATGCCTCCATAAGCATGTCCACAGTCCAGTTAAATGAACATTAATACACAATAGTAGTTCACCTCTTCCCAAATGCCTCTAGTTTGTACTGTTGAGAAAACTCAACTAGCACTGAGGCCAATAGCCTTGTGTTCAGTGAGGCCCACAGCCTTGTGTTCAAAGCCTTACTCAAAACACCTAACTTACGTAAAACATTAGAGATAACCCATGAAAAGCTTTTTCCTTTCTGTCCGTACTTATGAGGATCTAAACCTTAAAATTTATTAATTATATGTTTAGGCAATAAATTGTGCTTTCTTCAGGCTTGTTACAACTATTCAGAAAATCACTGCCAACGCTTTATAAGAAACAATTACACAAGATGCTCATCCTAGCTTGAGGCCTTGGTGGCCAAATCTGTTTCATGCCTAGGGCACATTGAACAAAAAACAGAACCTTCACGTAAAGTCTATGAGTTCAATTATTTTCATTCTACAGGTTTAAAAAAACACTAAAAACCTTATGCAAATTTTTGTTGGACTTAAAACAACTGGGATAATCAGGGCCTTTTAATTAATAGTTCTTAAGCATCACCACTTAGCACTTCACCAGTCAAAGTTTAATAAGCCATTCTTGGTATCAATGGCAGAGGGATGAACACAACTTACAAGATTTACATTGCAAAATAGCTTAGAGTCAAGTAGGAGGAGACACATAAAAATACATATTATACTATATTAGTGTTATTTACTATATTATTTTATATAAAGTACTTTGGAAAAAACTGCAAAAGATGTAGATAAGGGATGGAGAAATGGCTCAGCATTTAAGAGCACTGGCTAGTCTTGCAGAGGAACCAGGTTCAATTTTCAGAAACTACATGGTGCCTAGAAAACATGTGTTGCTCCTTGTCCAGGATTTCTAATGTCCCTGATTTAGCTACACAGGAACAAGATACATGTGTGAATGTGTGGTAAACATATATGCATACAAGGAAAGCATTCATACAAAAAAATCAATTTTTGAAGATGTGGTAGAGAAATTTGTTAATGGTGAAATTTTTATCAGATAGGCATACACGATTACATGAAGTAACTGATAATATAACGACAGAAAAACATCAAAAGATAGTAGGTTAAACCTTATTGATCCATTGGAAATTTTATATGCATAGAGACATTCATGCACATAATATGAGAAAGGATGATGCACATCATATCTGAAGAAGAACCTAGGGGCCTCAGGATGGACAATGAGGAAGATGAGAGCATGTGTGGAAATGAAATCAAGAAGGCACAAAGTAAAAGTTCTCTAGACAACATTAAAAGTGTCTAAAATTTCACTCTAAATCAAATTGCAAGGCACTTGTGAGTGTATTATTGTTTGAACAGAAAAATTAGGGGATTATTTAGGCTTTAACAGAAAATATGTAGAATTATAAGGGAAGAAAACAGAATCAAATAAATCATAAAAATATTACTGTAGTGTGTTGGATTTAAGACCTAATGAGGTTCTAGCAATGACATACAACAAGATTTGAAATGTTTTACATATAAACCGAGTATACTTTTCCCTAGATAATTGACATAGGTCTTTCAAATAAGAGAAAAAAGAAAGATTGATCAATGGAAATACTTTCAGTAGATAAGAAATCAAGAAGAAAAATAGTAGATGAATTTTGAGTAATAGTTTGGAACATATAAATACGGTGCCAATGTTCATAAATATCAGATACATGAAATGTGAAGACAGTTGTTCTGTCAGACTTTTTAATTATGCAGAAATAACAAATAGCTCTCAAAATTTGCAGCAATCAGCAGTGAACACACATTCAGTTCTCACTCATTCTGCATGGCCATATCCATCCCTGATTGCCTTAACTCAGAGACCAAGAATCATAGAGCACAAGTAACTTAAACCGTTTCCAATTATATGGCCACAGAAAAAGAAAAAATAGTGAGTTTCATAATGGCTAACATTTTTCATCTCACAATTTTTTTTGAGTAACATAACTCAAGTGGGAAATTATGGCATTTATTTTTCGGGTGAATAATATTGAAATGGGAGGGAGGGAAGAATGGGAGGATACAAGGGATGGGATAACCATTGAGATGTAACAAAATAAATTAATAAAAAAAATAAAATAAAAAGTTCTCTACACAAAACATCTAAGAAATCTGGACAATGAAAAAAAAAAAAACTAATAATAATAGGAATAGAAAAAGGAAAAGACTCTTAGATCCAAGGCCCAGAGAATATTTTCAATAAAATGATAGGGAAAAACTTCCCCTTTCTAAAGAAAAACATTCCCATAAACATACAAGAAAATGAGAAAACACCAAATAGATTGGACCAGAAAAGGAAATCTTCCTGTTACATAATAATCAAAACACTAAATATAAAAAACAAAGAAAGAATATTAAACGCTGAAAGAGAAAAGGCCAAGTCCCATATAAAAGCAAACCTATCAAAATTACACCTGAATTCTCAACAGACTATGAAAGCCAGAAAGGCCTGATCAGATGTCCAAATCTATTAAGAGTTCTGTAGGCTTCTTGTATATTTATGGGCATTTCTTTCTTTCTTTCTTTCTTTCTTTCTTTCTTTCTTTCTTTCTTTCTTTCTTTCTTTCTTTCTAAGTTAGGAAAGTTTTCTTCCATGACTTGGTTGACTATGAATCCAAGGTTCTTCTCCATTATTCCTTTCTTTTATTTTTATTTAAAAATTTTTTATTAATTTATTCAGGTTACATCTCAATGTTTATCCAATCCCTTGTATTGTCCCATTCCCCCCCCCCATTTTCCCATTACTCCCCTCCTCTACGACTGTTCCTGAGGGGGATTACCTCCCCCTGTATATTCTCATAGGGTATCAAGTCTCTTCTTGGCAACCTGCTGTCTTTCCTCTGAGTACCACCAGGTCTCCCCCTCCAGGGGACATGGTCAAATGTGAGGCACCAGAGTACGTGAGAAAGTCATATCACACTCTCCACTCAACTGTGGAGAATATTCTGACCATTGGCTAGATCTGGGAAGGGGTTTAAAGTTTACCTCCTGTATTGTCCTTGACTGGTGCCTTAGTTTGAGCGGGACCCCTGGGCCCAAATCTGCCTATCATATTGTTCTACTTGTAGATTTCTAGGACCATCTGTATCCTTTTATTTTGCTATTCTCCCATGCGTCTCTCATTTAGAGACCCAATAGGATGCGCTCCCCTCTGTCCCAGTTTCCTGGTAAGTGAAGGCCTTCGTGGCACATGCCACTTGGGCTAGTATGCAGATATAAGTGAGTATATACCATTTGATTCTTTCTGCTTTTGGGTTCACTCACTCATTATGATCATTTCTAGCTCAATCCATTTATCCACAAATTTCGGGAATTCCTTGTTTTTAATAGCTGAGTAGTATTCCATAGTGTATATGTACCACAGTTTCTTTATCCACTCTTCTACTGAGGGACACTTAGGCTGTTTCCATGTTCTGGCTATTATGAATAAGGCTGCTATGAACATGGTTGAGCAAATTTTCTTGTTGTGTGCTGGAGCATCTTCTGGGTATATTCCAAGGAGTGGAATAGCTGGGTCTTGAGGAAGCCCTATTCCCATTTTTCTGAGATAGCACCAGATAGATTTCCAAAGTGGTTGTACTAGTTTGCATTCCCACCAGCAATGAAGGAGTGTTCCTCTCTCCCAACATGGTTGCCAGCATGTGGTGTCACTTGAATTTTTTATCTTAGCCATTCTGATGGGTGTAAGACGGAATCTCAGAGTTGTTTTGGTTTGCATTTCCCTGATGACTAAGGAGGTTGAGCATTTCTTTAAATGTTTCTCAGCCATTTGATACTCCCCTGTTGAGAATTCTCTGTTTAGTTCCAAGCCCCATTTTTCAATTGGGTTATTCAGTTTGGTGGTGTTTAGTTTCTTGAGTTCTTTATATACATTGGATATTAGACCTTTGTCAGATGTAGGGTTGGTGCAGATCTTTTCCCAATCTGTAGGCTGTCACTTTTTTCTCTTGATAGTGTCTCCTGACTTACAGAAGCTTCTCAGCCTCATGAGGTCCCATTTATTAATGGTTGACATTAAGGCCTGGGCCGTTGGTGTTCTGTTCAGGAAGTTGTCTCTTGTGCCAATATGTTCCAGGCTCTTCCCCACTTTTTACTCTAAATGACTTAGTGTCTCTGGTTTTATGTTGAGGTCTTTAATCCACTTGGATTTGAGTTTTGTGCAAGGTGACAAATATGGGTCCAGTTTCATTTTTTTACACATAGACCTCCAGTTAGACCAGCACCATCTGTTGAAGATGCTATCCTTTTTCCATTGAAGGAATTTGGATTCGTTGTCAAAAATCAAGTGACCATCTGTGTGTGGATTCATATCTGGGTCTTCGATTCGATTCCACTGATCAACCAGCCTGTTGCTGTGCCAGTACCATGCTGTTTTAATTACTATTGCTTTATAGAACAGTTTGAGATCAGGTATGGAGATTCCTCTGGAGCACCTTTTATAGTACAAGATTGTTTTAGCTATTCTGGGTTTTTTGTTTTTCCATATGAAGTTCAGAATTGAGCTTTCAATGTCTTTAAAAAATTGTGTAGTTATTTTGATAGGGATTGCATTGAATCTGTAGATTGCTTTTGGTAGGATGGCCATTTTTACTATATTAATTCTCCCGATCTATGAGCAAGGAAGATCATGCCATCTTCTCAGGTCATCTTCAATCTCTTTCTTCAGAATTTTGAAATTGTTTTCAAGCAATTCCTTCACTTGCTTAGTTAGGGTAACTCCTAGATATTTTATATTGCTTGTGGCTAATGTGAAGGGTATAGTTTTCCTAATTTCTTCCTCTGCAAGCTTGTCATTTGTGTATAGGAAGGCTACAGACTTTTTTGAGTTAATTTTGTATCCAGCCAATTTGCTGAAGGTGTTTATCAGCTTTAGGAGTTCTCTGGTGGAATTTTGAGGGTCACTTATGTACACTATCATATCATCTGCAAATAGGGATAATTTGACTTCCTCCTTTCCAATTTGGATACCCTTGATCTCCTTTTGTTGTCTTATTGCTCTGGCTACAACTTCGAGTATTATATTGAAGAGATATGGAGAGAGTGGGCAGCCTTGCCTTGTTCCCGATTTTAGAGGAATTTCCTTGTGTATCTCACCATTTACTTTGATTTTGGCTATTGGCTTGCTGTATATAGCCTTTATTGTGTTGAGGAAAGTGCCTTGTATCCCCGATCTTTCTAAAACTTTAAACATTAATGGGTGTTGAATTTTATCAAATGCTTTCTCTGCATCCAAGGAGATGATCATGTGGTTTTTTATTTTCAGATTGTTTATATGGTGGAATACATTGATGGATTTCCATATATTAAACCATCCCTGTATGCCTGGAATGAAGCCTATTTGGTCATGATGAATGATATCTTTGATGTGTTCCTGTACTCGTTTTGCAAGTATTTTATTTAGTATTTTTGCATCTATGTTCATAAGAGAAATTGGTCTGAAATTCTCTTTCTTTGTTGAGTTTTTGTGAGGTTTAGGTATCAATGAGACTATGGCCTCATAGAACGAATTTAGTAATTTTCCATCCATTTCTATCTTTTGGAGTAGTTTGAAGAGTATCGGTATTAGCTTGCCCTTGAAAGTCTGGTAGAATTCTGCACTGAAACCATCTGGCCCTGGGCTTTTTTTGGTTGGGAGACCATCGATGATTCCTTCTATTTCTGTAGGGGAAATGGGACTATTTAGCTAGTTTATCTGTTCTTCATTCAACTTTGGCAAGTGAAATTTATCAAAAAATCGTCCATTTCCCTTAGATTTTCAAATTTTGTGGCCTATATGCCTTCAAAGTAGGATCTTATGATTCTTTGAATTTCTTCGGTGTCTCTTGTTATGTCTCCCTTTTCATTTCTGATTTTGTTGGTTTCAATACTGTCTCTCTGCCTTTTAGTTAGCTTGGCTAATGGTCTGTCTATCTTGTTGATTTTCTCAAAGAACCAGCTATTGGTTTTGTTGATTTTTGGACTGTTTTCTTAGTTTCTAATTTGTTAATTTCAGCCCTGAGTTTGATTATTTCCAGGTGTCTACTCCTCTTGGGTGTTTCTGCTTCTTTTTTTCTAGGGCTTCCAGTTGTGTCGTTAAGATGCTTATGTGCGATGTTTCCAATTTCTTTTTAAAGGCACTTAGCGCTATGAATTTTCCTCTTAGCACTGCTTTCAATGTATCCCACAAATTTGGGTATGTTGTTCCTTCATTTTCATTGAATTTCAGAAACTCCTTGATTTCTTTCTTTATTTCTTCTCTGACCCAGGTGTCATTTAGCAGCGAGTTGTTTAGTTTACACGTACGAGTAGGCTTTTTGTTATTTCTGTTGTTGTTGAATTGCAGCCTAAAAGCACGGTGATCTGATAGGATACAAGGTATTATTTCAATGCTCTTGTATCTATTGAGGCTTGCTTTGTGACCTACGATATGATCAAATTTGGAGAAGGTTCCATGGGGTGCAGAGAGGAAGGTATATTCTTTCTTCTTTGGGTGTAAGGTTCTATAGATTTCTGTTAGATCGATTTGACCCATGGCATTGGTTAATGATGCTATTTCTCTGCTTAGTTTCTGTTTCAATGACTTATCCTTCAGTGAGAGTGGGGTGTTGAAGTCTCCCACTATTATTGTGTGGGGATCGATGTGTGGTTTAAGCTTTTTTAGGAGATCTTTTACAAATGTGTGTGCCCTTGTATTGGGAGCATAGATGTTCAGAATTGTGATGTCATCTTGGTTGACTTTACCTTTGATGAGTATGAAGTGTCCTTCCTCATCCCTTTTGATTAATTTTGGTTGAAAGTCTATTTTGTTCGATACTAAAATGGCTACACCTGCTTGCTTCTTGTGACCATTTTCTTGGAATATTTTTTCCAACGTTTTACCCTGAGGTAATGCCTTTCATTATAGGTGAGATGTGTTTCTTGAATGCAGAAGAATGTTGGATCTTGTTTATGCACCCATTCAGTTAGTCTGTGTCTTTTTATTGGAGAATTGACACCATTGATGTTGAGAAATATTAATGAGCAGTGACTGTTAAGAGTCTTAATTTTGATGTTGTTTCCAGTCGAGCGTTTGTGTAGTTGTGTTTTTGCCATGGGATAGTTATCTATTTCCTGTGTAGTTTTGGTTGTAGCTTGACCCTTTGGGATGGAGTTTTCCTTCTAGTACCTTCTGTAAAGCTGGATTTGTGGATAGGTACTGTTTGAATTTGTTTTTGTCCTGGAATATTTTGTTTTCTCCATCAATGGTTATTGATAATTTTGCTGGATAAAGTAGTCTGGCCTGGCATCTGTGGTCTCTTAGGGTTTGCAGAATCTCTGTCCAGGCCCTTCTGGCTTTGATGGTCTCTGCTGAGAAGTCGGGTGTAATTCTGATAGGTTTACCATTAAATGTTATTTGGACCTTTTCCCTTGCAGCTTTTAATATTTTTTCTTTGTTCTGCCTGTTTTGTGTTTTGATTATTATGTGGCGGGCAGTTTTTCTTTTCTGGTCAATTCTATTTGGTGTTCTGTAGGCCTCTTGTATGTTTATAGGCATTTCTTTCTTTAGATTGGGGAAATTTTCTATGATTTTGTTGAGAATAGTTTCTGGGCCCTGGAGTCTGATATCTTCTCTTTCTTCAATGCCTATTATCCTCAAATTTCTTCTTTTCATGGTGTCCTTAATTTCTTGGATGTTTTGTGTCAGGAGTTTTCCAGATTTGGCATTTTCTTTAATGGTTGATTCAATATCTGTGATTGTATCTTCTAGACCTGAGATTCGTTCTTCCATCTCTTGGATTCTGTTAGAAAAGCTCACCTCTGTGTTGCTCGCCTTCTTCTCTGAGGTCTCACGTTCTCGTTTTTCTTCTGTCTGTGTGTTTATCATTGAATCCATTTTCATTTTCAGATCTTGAACTGATTTTTTGATTTCTTTCATCTGATTTTTTGTATATTCCTGAGTTTCTTCCATTGCTTCTTTATAGGTCTTCAGAACTTGAACCGTTTTATTTATTTCTTTCATCTGGTCGTTTGCATTTTCCTGCAATTTTTCCAGTTCCACTCTATGTGCTTCTTTTATGTCTCTCACCTGTTTGCGTCTTTCTGCATTTGATTACGAATTTTATTCGTTTCCTCCATTATCATCCTCATTACTAATGATTCGAGGTCATTTTCTTGTATATTTGGTGTATTTGAGTTCTCTGGGTTGTTTTCTTTGGGATAGCTGGAAACTGGAGGCGTCATGTTGTTTTGGGGTTTTTTGCGTATGCTTTTTCGCTGTCCTTTACACATCTTGCTGTCTTTGTCTTTGTTGGGTAGCTTCCAGAGATGGATGGAGGGAGTCTGATGATAGATTCACTTGTTTTCTCATGATTTCCCTAGGCTGGGAGCTCAAAGCTTCACTGGTGTGCATGTTAGGAGGTTAGCCCTGTTGTTCTGGTCTCTCACAGCCAGTGATCTTCAGCCCCCCTGTGCTGTGGGTCCTGCAATTGTTCTGGGTCTCTGAATGAGCATTGGGTCAGGCCAAGGTATCCACAGCCTTCTGTGTTCCCTGCCAATTCCAGCCACGAACACTAGGCCCGAACCACTGGCTGAACTCAGCTAGATTCTCAGGGCCTGAACCATCTGCGGAGCTCAGCTAGGGATTCTGGGCCCAAAATGCACACATGGTCCAGCCAGAATGTTTGGGCTGGGACTAAGCACCAAGCTCAGCTAGGGCCTTTTGGCCCAAAGTGCGTGCTGTGGTCAGTTATTGACTCAGGGGCCGAACTGTCCACCAATCTCAGCCAGGAATTCTGGATTCAAACTTCACACTGTGTCCAACCAGAGTCTTAGAGCTGGTGGAACTGAAGCTCTGTCCACCCTGCATCACAGCAGGCGAACTGTGGCTGCACTGAGTCAGCGCCACTGGTGGAACCGAGCGCTCCGCCCAGACTGTGTCACTCCACGGGAGCTGCTGCTGAGCTGAGGTGGTGCCTAGGATGGAACTGAGCGCTCCACCAAGCCTGCGCCATAGCAGGAGAACGGCGGCTGCTCTGAGTTAGTGCCAATGGTGGAACCAAGTGCTCTGCCCAGACTGTGTCACTGCAGGGGAGCTACTGCTGAGCTGAGGTGGCACCTAGGGTGGAACTGAGCGCTGGGCCAAGCCTTCGCCACAGCAGGGGAGCTGTGGCCGAAGATGAGTTAGTGCCTCGGGCAGAATTGCTTGCTGGGCTTGGCCGGTACCCAGGACTCTGGGGCCGAACTGTCCGCCAAGTCCAGTCTGGGTCCGAAGGCTCCACGCAACCCAAATCCTGCCCCGAGTCCCCTCTCCCGCAGCAACTCCCACCAGCCACCACACCAATCGCCTCCACCAGAAGGCTATGAGCTGCAAACCTCAGCCACCGCCGCTGGTGCTGCTGCCTCTGCCGCTGCCCTCCGATCAGAGAAAATCCATGCTCCTCCCATGTGCAGGGGCACACAGGTCCTCCGCACCCTGGTTGTTCCTGGCTCAGAAATCTGTGCAATTCCCTGAATTGTTCACTGGAGCCTCCAAACGTGGTCCACACTGCTCACTACCATCTTGGATCTTCCTCCATTATTTCTTCTAACAGATTTAGTGTCTCTGGTTTTATGGTGAGGTCTTTAATCCACTTGGACTTGAGTTTTGTGCATAGTGATAAATATGGATAAATACTTGCATTTTTTCTACAAGTATATATCCAGTTAGTCCAGTACCATTTGTTGAAGATTCAATCATTTTTTCATTGAATAGATTTGTCTTCTTTGTCAAAAATCAAGTGTCCATAGGTGTGTGGATTTATTTTGGGGTCTTTGATTCAATTTCATTGACTAACCAGCCTATTGCTATGCCAGAACCATGCTGTTTAATTTCTGTTGCTCTATAGTACAGCTTGAGATCAGGTATGGATATTCCTCCAGAGGATCTTTTATTGTACTGGATTGTTTTAGCTGTTCTGTTTTTTTTTTTTTTTTTTTCATATAAAGTTGAGAATTGATATTTCTATGTCATTAAAATTTATGTAATTATTTTGAAAGGGATTACATTCAATCAGCAAATTGTTTTTGTGAGATGGCTGTTTTTACTGTTAATTCTCTGGGTATTTGAACAAGGAATATCTTTCCATCTTCTCATGTCTTCTTCAATCTCCTGCTTCAGAAGTTTGAAGTTTTATTCAAACAAGTCTTTCACTTGGTTAGAGTTACACATAGATACTTTATATTATTTGTGGCTATCATGAAAGGTGTAGATAGCCTAATTTCTTTCTCAGCACAATTGTCAAATGTATATAGAAAGACTACCAACTTTTTTGAGTTAATTTTGTATTCAACCACTTTGCTGAAGTGTACACTTTATCAGCTGTAGGAGTTCTCTGGTGGAATTTTGGGAGTCACCTATGTACACTATTATATCTTCTGAGAATAAGGATAATTTGACTTCTTCCTTTCCCATTTGGATCCCTTTGATCTTGTTTTGATGATTTATTGATCTATCTAGAACTTCAAGAATTATATTTCAGAGATACAGAGAAAGTGGGCAGCCTTATCTAGTCTCTGATTTTAGTCGAATTTCCTTGAGTTTTTGTCCATTTAATTTCAAGTTGGCTATTGATTTGCGGTATATAGCCTTTATTATGTTTAGGTATGTGCCTTATATACTTGGTATCTCTAAAACTTTAAACATGAATGGGTGTTAGATTTTTGTCAAATACTTTTCTGACATCTATGGCGATAAGCATGTGTTTATTTTCTTTTAGTTTGTTTATATGGTAGATTACATTGATGGATTTTCATATAATGAAACATCCCTGCATGCTTGGAATGAAGCCTACCAGGTCATGGTGAATGATATATTTGATGTGTTCTTGTATTCGGTTGGAGAGCATTTTATTGAGTATTTTTGCATCAATGTTCATAAGAGAAGTTGGTCTAAAATTCTCTTTCTTTGTTGGGTCTATGTGAGGTTTAGGTATCCAGGTGACTGTGGCCTTATAGAAGGGGTTTGGTAATGTTCCATCTATTTCTCTTTTGTGGAATAGCTTGAAGAGGAACAGTATGAGCTCTTCTTTGAAGGTATGGTAGAATTCTGCCCAAAAACCATCAGGCCCTGGGCTTTTTTTTTTTTTTTTTTTTTTTTTTTTTTTTTTTTTTTTTTTTTTTTTTTTTTTTTTTTGCTGGGAGACTTTTAATGACTGTTTCTACTTCTGTAGAAGAAATAGGAGTATTTATTTAGTTCATCTTTTCTTGATTCAACTTTGGCAACTGTAATTAATAAAGAAGATTGCCCATTTCCCTTTCAAATTTTGTGGTATATAAGCCTTTGAAGTAGGACCTAATGATTCTTTGTATTTCTTCAGTGTCTGTTGTTATGTCTCCCTTTTCCTTTCTGATTGTGTTGATATGGATAATCTTTCTCTGCCTTTTAGTTAGTTTGGTTAATGGTCTGTCTATCTTGTTGATTTTCTCAAAGAGCCAGCTCTTGGTTTTGTTGATTCTTTGAATTGTTCTCTTTGTTTCTAATTTATTTATTTCAGTCCTGAGTTTGATTATTTCCAGCCATCTCCTCCCTTTGGGTGTTTCTGCTTCTTTTTTTCTAGAGCGTCCAGATATATCATTAAGTTGCCTATATGAGATGTTTCCAATATCTATGAAGGCCCTTAGTGCTATGAATTTTCCTCAGAACTATTTCAATATGTCCCATAAATTTTAATGTTTTTTTACCTTCATTTTCATTGAATTTTAGGAAGTCCTTAATTTATTTCTTCATTTCTTCCTTGACACAGTTGTCATTAAGTATAGAGTTGTTTTATTTCCATGTGTATGTAGGGTTTTCATTCCTTCTGATCTTGTTGAAGTCCAGCTTTAGTGCATGGTGATCTGATAGGATACAAGGTATTATTTCAATTTTCTTGTATCTATTTAGGCTTTCTTTGTGACTTACTCTACGTTTAATTTTGGAGAAGGTTCTATGAAGTGCTGAGAAGACTTTATAATCTTTTGTGTTGGGTAAAAAGCTCTGTAGATATCTGTTAGATCTAATTGATTCATGACATCAGTTAGCTTCACTATTTCTTCATTTAGTTTTTGTTGTGTTGACCTGTCCTTTGGTGAAAGTTACACGTTGAAGTCTCCCACTATTAATGTATGGTTTAAGCTTTGTTAATGTTACTTTTACAAATGTGGGTTGCCTTTCTATTGGGGGTATAGATGTTAAGAGTACTGGTGTCATCTTGGTTGAATTTTTTCTTTGATGAGTATGACATGTCTTTCCTCATCTATTTTGATAAATTTTTGTTGAAATTCTATTTTATTAGATATTAGAATGGCTACACCAACTTGTTTCTTGTGTCCTCTTGCTTGAAATGTGTTTTTCTAGCCTTTAACCCTGAGGTACTGTCTATCATTCTGCCTGAGATGTGTTTCTTGAATGCAGAAGAATGTTGGGTCTTATTTATGCATCCATTCTGCTCGTATGTGTCTTTTTATTGCACAATTAACACCACTGATGTTGAGAGATATCAATGACCAGTGATTATTAAGTCCCTTGATTTTGATTTGTTTGCAATAGTGTGTTTGATTATGTTTTGCAACAGTGAACTTATCTATTTCCTGTGTTATCTTGGTTGTAATTTGTCACTTTGGGTTGGACTTTTTCCTTCTAGTAACTTTTGTAGGGCTGGATTTATGGATAAATATTGTTTGAATTTGTTTTTGTCATGTTTTTGCCAGGCTTTCACCTTATCTGTTTAGGCAGGATGATCCCATCCTGAGACAGTGCAGGAACAACTCCCTGGGTTGGGGTGGCTGGGTAAGTTTCTGCCCCTTCTGTTAAAGCTGTGAGACCTTAGATCAGTCAGTTTGAGAGTGCAGTTATGGAGCTGTAGCTTGAGAACATGTCCACAGCCACCTTGGCTCCCACATGTGCCCTGGTTCCCTCTGTGGACTGGCAGGATTATTTATGTTCAGGTTGATCCTAGATTCACACTCTGGGCTACCCCTCAGCCAGCAGACACTGATGCTGTTTCTCTATAGGCTACAATTAAGTCAGATAGGGAGAGAGAAAGAGTGCATATGTAGCATGGCACAATGGGCTGTGCTGGACTTTGGATACCATGCCCAAGTGGTTGCTGGCCCATGGGACTTTCTGTGGATTGTTGAGGTAGTCTGAGGTTAGATCTACCCATTTTCCTGGGTTTTCTCAGGCCAGAAGATCCAGATTCTGGTGCTTCACTGTCCACAGTTCAGTTACAGATACCAAATTCATGATATAGAGCATGGCTATACCTTGCAGATGGATATGGTCCCAGATTCTTGGGACTTGACATCCATCCTCCTTGGGCCAATTGGATGGCCTGGACCCACTTGTGCTTTGCACTGTGGGGAACTGTCTTACCTAGGGCTCTCCAGGTCTTACGGTCCATAGCTCCCAGCTTGGTCCCTAGTGTCCATCTTGACGATCAAATACCTTGCCTGTTCGGCACCATCATCATGCTGCCTGTCCCCATCCTGTTGTCTTTCCCAGCATGCTTCTCCATCTCTCCTGCCTCTACCTTGTTCCTCCTGTTTCTTTCCCCCATCCTTCTCTCATCCAGTCCCCTCTCCCCTGTCTAGCCACAATGTCAATTCTAGTTCCTCTTCTCAGGAAAATTTAAGTACCTTCCCCCATGCCCGCTGAGTTTGTTACTTGGCTTCTATGAGTCTGTTGACTGTGGCGTGGTTAATCAATACTTGTGGCTAATATCCACTTTTAAGTGAGTGCATGTCATGTATCCTTCTGGATTGAGGTACCACACAAAGGATAGCTTTTCTATCTCCATTAGTTGCTTGCATATTTAATGATGTCACTCTCTTTAATAGCTGAGTACTACTCCATTGTATAAATGTACATTTTCTTTATCTGTTCTTTGATTGAGAGACATTTATATTGTTTTGGCTACTACAAATAAGTCTTCTATGAAAATAGTTTGGCAACTATTTTTGAGGCAAAATGGAGTATCTTTTGAGTATATTGACAGGAATGTATAGTTGTGTCTTGAGGCAGAGCTATTCCAAATTTTTATGAGAAAGCACAAGATTGATACTTAAATGATACCCAAATTTGAACTCCAAACAGAAATGAAGGAATGCTCCCCTTGATCTACATCCTTGCCAGCATGAACTACTACTTGAGTTTTTTTTTGTTTTGTTTTGTTTTATCTTAGCTATTCTAACAGTTGTAAGATGGTATCTCAGAGACCTTTTGATTTACATTTCCCCAATGGCTAAGGATGTTGAACATTTATTTAAGTGCTTCTCGACCATTAGAGATCCCTCTGCAAAGATTCTCTGTTTAGATTTGTATCTTGAGAGAACCTGTGTATCCTTGAACACAGAAGGAACATGGATGCTCTCAGACCATCTTATCTTTTTTACATTGCATAGTTTTGGATTTTTTTCAAATATCAAGTGTCCTTAGGTTTGTGTGCTTATTTTTGGATCTTTGATTCTATTCCATTGATTCATAAGTCTTTTTCTATGCCAGTACCATGCCCTTATACTACTGCTGATCTATATTAAGCTTGAGATCAGGGATGGAGATACCTTCAGAAGATCTTTTATTGTACAGGATTGTCTTAGTTATTTTTTTTTTATTGTTTGTTATGAAGTTGAAATTATTTCTTTCAAGGTCTATGAAGAATTTGTTGGTATTTTTGTGGGAATTGCATTAAATCTGTAGAGGCAATATGGCCATTTTGATGACGTTAGTCCTACATATCCATGAGCATGAGAACACCTCTCCCTCAAGACCCAGCTGCACCACTCCTGTGCATATGCCCAAAAGGTGCTCCACCATCCAACAAGGATATTAGTTCAACTTTCATGATAGCCAAATATTGGAAACAACCCAGATTCCCCTCAAGAGAAGAATGGATAAAGAAACTGTGGTGCATTTACATAATGTAATCCTATTCAGCTATCAAAAACAAGGACATCATGAAATTAGCAGATACGTGGATGGAGTTGGAAAAGATCATCCTGAATGAAACAATCTAGACACAGAAGGACACATGTGGTATCCACTCACTTATAACTAGATATTAGCCATATAATACAGGATAAACATATTATAATCCATAGACTAAAAGAAGCTAAGTAACAAGGAGAACCATAGGGAGGATGCTTCATTCTCATTCAGAAGGGCAAATAGAATAAACACTGGAAGCATTTGAAGAGAGGGAACAGGATGGGAGTCTACCATAATGATCCTCTGAAGGACTCCCAGGAGCAGGGGATCAAAGCAGAAGTTGAGCCTCACAGCCACACTCTGGGCAGAATGCAGGGAATTATATGGATGAGTAAGAGGTTAGAAGGACCAAGAGAGGACAGGAACTACACAAGAAGACCAACAGATCTGAAAAATTTGGACCTCAGGGGCCTGTGGAGACTGATGCACCAAACAAGGACCATTCACTGAGAACCGAGTCCTCCCACTCAGATATAGCTGATAGGTATCTCAGTCTGCATATGGACCTCCTATTAAGGGGAGTAGGGGCTGTGCCTGCTATAGACTTTGTTGCCTGTACTTATATCACTTCCTCTGACTAGATGCCTTAGCATGCCACAGAGGAAGAGGATGTAGACAGTCCTGATGAGACTTCACCAACTAGGCTCAGTTGGTAGGTGAGATGTTCTCTCTATCCCTGAGGACTAGGGGAGGTAATTTGGGAGTAGAAGGAGGTGGGAGCAGGGAGAGTATGACTGGGAAGAAATGAGGGAAAAGACTATGAATGAGATGTAACATGAATATTTTTTAATTTAAATTAAAATTAGATAGATAGATGATAGATAGATACATAGAAAGATAGATAGATAGATAGATAGATAGATAGATAGATAGATAGATAGATTAAGGAAAGTTAATGAATTATGGAAAATTAGTATTGGTCCCCAAAGCACAAGGGTTCTTTAAGAGGGAAAAAAAGCCATTGAACTCCTTTGTCTTGGAATTTTTATAGGACTTGTTAGAGACTGGGACAAAGCCGAGGCCATTATTTTGAGGTTGGCTAGTTCTCCAGTCTGCTATAATGGAACCATTGAAAAGTAAACAAATTATTTTCATGGGCCCTGGACAACCAGTGAAATGGTCTTGTGTTGATCATGTTCCCATTTCATTTAGGTGTGACAAAAGTTGCAGTTTTTAACATTGGTCCCTTCACTATTTTCCTACATACAGAAAACTAGATCCTATCTAAACAAGATAGATGTACCTCTTATAATTTAAGAAAATGCAAATAGATACCCAAAGTATTTGAGTTCTTAATTTGACATTTAAAGAAACCAACATTTTCTCATCTTCTCTGACCACCTGAGTTTAATCACCAAGGTTTATGTGATAGAAAGTGAAAACAACAATGACGACAATAACAACAAAATGAATTGACTATGATAACATTCACCCAGTGTAATGTTTTTAGTTTTGACATTTTACTTTTATGCTTTTAAATGGAAGTATTTATTAGGTGTTCTTCTAAGCTTACCTCACACTTTCTAATATCTGATATCAACCCTCAGTATGTTTGCAATGTTCCTTTAATTTTGGCATTTGAATATTAACCTGTATGTGGTTGTTAATAATAGTACTGCTCTTTTGTATTTAAAGCACTTTTATTTTATTTGTAAATATAAAATATATAGTTTACTTTTGTTTGTGTGATAAACACCATAACCAAAAATAACTTGCGGAGGAAAACTTTATTTGGTCTATACTTCAGATTACAATACCTCATTAAGGGAAGTCAGGGAGGGAACTAGGCAGGACCCCGGAAACAGGAAAAGGAAGAAACTGCCTGTTGCTCACTTGCCAATTTATGCTCAACTAGAATTCTTTTTCTAAAAAATATATTAAATTTATTTTATTCACTAAGTCTGTGCCTGAGTGTTTGTATGTGTACCATGTGTGTACATGAGCCTGCATAGGTCAGAAAAGTGTGGTGGATCCCCTAGAACTGTACTTAAAGACAGTTTTGAGCTGCCTACTGGGTCCTTGGAACTGAATGAAGGTCCTGTGTAAGAGCAAGAAGGACTATCAATTGCTGAGCCATCTCTCTAACCCTCATTTAACTTTATATGTCCCAGGCACATTTACATTGATGGTGACAGCCACAGTGACCTGGAACCCCCAGCATCAATGATCATGAAAATTGTCTCACAGGCATAGCAAAAAGCTATTCTGTATGTGACAAATTTCAGTAGAGGTTTCATCTTCCCAGGTAACTCTAAATTGTTTCAAGTTGACAGTAATTGTAAGTCTTTTGTACCCTATACCTTTTTATTTTGTATGAGCAACATGTAAAAATGGTGTTTAGTTACAGAGAAAAGTATGATGCTTTATGTGTGTGTGTGTGTTTGTGCATACATTATAGAATTAATGACATAATCAAACTAATTTAACATATTTATAATTTGTGGAAATAACTTTGAAATATCTAGCACAGTATTGTTAACTGGGTAGTTTTCCTTGAATATATTGGATACTTCACCCTTCTAACATTGGTGCTGTTAAGAAACATGAATCAAACTAACTGTATTGACTCTAGCTGTTTAACAGCTACCACTGCTTTTGTTCTTGCTACACAAATTCAGCACTGAGTCTCTTCTTTATATTAATTTTTCTTAATCTAAAATACCTAGTGGACTTCTAGGATCTTGAGTGATGATTTATTCACTCACTGTTCTCCATGGGTTTTCCTTGTCTAACACCTTATCCCAGGACTCTGGGAGAGTGGCATTTCACTGCATGAATTTCTTTTACTTTTAAATGCTCTTTAGTGTGTTCATTTATCTAAAAATTTAGTAAAAATATTTATATTTTTTACTTTGTCTTAAAAGTTATTTTTAACTCATCGTTAAGTGTAAAACTTATCTATGTATAAAAATGTCCGCACATATTGTTTTCTGCAATGTTTTTTGTTGTGTTTAATGCTGTTATTGCATTTTTGTTCATTGATTTGTTTTTATGTACATAATTCCTCAAATTTATGTAAGTTGTTGTATTATGCTCTTTTAAATATTAGCCTCATTGCTTCAGGATGCAAGAAATGGGTGACTATCATTCTATTTTGTGAAAATTCTTTTGGGTATCACTTTTGAGGCCTGTTTTAATATGCACAATGTAACATTTTATTATGAGGTGTATGTTCTTATTGAAATTGTGTATCAGGAAAATTTACAGTCTTTAATACCAGGCACTGATGAGATTTCCTGTTATCCAAGCAGCATTTTAAATTAAATTATTTGCTTAATATTTTTAAGAACAAATAAGTGTTATGAATTTAGACAGGGCAGAATTTAAGTGGCTTATAAAAAACTCAGTAGCCCTCATCCCCCTCATCTTGTATATAATTTTTAATATAATATAACTCATTATAAGCCTCATAGTTTCTTGCTCACTATTCCTTACTAAGTATAGAATTCTGTCTCAAAAGAAAAAGTTTCACTGAAGTTATACACACTTTTTTGAATTCTTCTTCATTCTCGCTATGTAATACACATTAGGATTTTTTCTATAATGTTCCTATATTCAAGCTCCCAAGCATATGACAGAAAATGCACAGAAAAATAGGGTTCTGGGTTGAATGATTAGCAGTAGTTTCCCCCCTTCTCTTTTGCTTAAAATCTCTGCTACACTTGCAGACAGACATCTAGCAGAACTGTCTTCTGAGAGGCTTCAACCAGTAGCTGAAGGAAACAGATTCAGAGACCCACATGTCAAGCTAGAGGATATCTGTGGGACAGTGGGAGGAATACTAGAGGAATCTGGAGGGGTCAACACCACAAGAAGACCTACAGAGTACACTAACCTGGGTCCATGGGTTCATGGAGACTGAACCACCAACCATAGGCATGCAGAGATTGTACCTAGACCCCTACACATATGCAACAGGTATACTGCATGGTCAACATGTGAGTTCCCTTACAATGAGTGTAGAGACTATCTCTGACATTTTTGCTTGCCACGGGATCCCTGCCCCCTAGCTAGGTTACCTTGCCAGGCCCCAAATCGAGAGGATGCGCTTAGCCTTTCTATGACTGGAGCTACCTAGATGGGTTATTACACCTTGGGGCCTCCCCTTCTCTGAGAAAAAGGCAAGGGGGGGGGGGGGAAGAAGGAGGAATGTGTGTGGGCAGGGCTGAGAGCAGAGAGGAAGGGACTGGAATCAGGCTGCAAAGAGATTAAATTAATAAATAAATGGTAAAAAAAGTAACAAAAATTACATACTACTTAGAAAGTCTATATGAATAAGCAAAAATATCTCCTCTATACAGAATTATAATTCCCTTTGTCTCTAGTTTTGAATGTGGGTCTGAGAATTTTAACTCTGCCTAGTACACTATGATTAAAAGGTAGTGAAAATAATTTTTTCTCTATTTATAACACACAATGCAGAGTATAGGATTTAAAATATTTCCTGAAGCTTCAAACAAAAAAAATTAATAATAAAATAAAATAAATCTCTGTAGAATTCTTCCTTGCCTGTGAGATCAAATGTGCATGTAAACCCTGTTATATATTCTAGAAGGCTGTTCAATTTTTTAAAGAAGTGCAGTGCTCTGCTATATTACATGAGGTAGAACCCTAATTTTCTTCCATAAATAATTCTTTCTCTTATTTCTAGACACATCAAGCACTGTCCTCTTCCATGAAATCTCACCATTCTGTCTTGTTTAAAAATAGTCATTTTAAAAATTGCATTCTAGATTGAAGATAACATTCCAAGTGATCTCAGTTGCATTCAACTGCTGGATCCCTCAAAGAGATCACAGACTTGTATGGATATGTTACTGTTTCTGAATTGAGCTGACTGTTCAGTTTCCTCATTGAAATACTTGCAAGATTGTTTCTTTTTTATTTATTATAATTTATTCATATTATCCTCTCCCTTGTACGTTCTCTCTCCCACCCTCCCTCTTCCATCTTATTCCCGTGCCCTAGTCCTCTGATGAGGGTTGGGGGAGGGCACTCCTCCCCCACCATATGACCAAAGCCTTTCTGGTCTTCTCCATAAAACCTGCAACCTCTTCCTTGGTATGCTTACAGGGCCTCCCAGCCAACAGAGTTCATGTCAGAAGCAGTCCCTGCAATGCTCCACCTCAAAATTTAGAGAACGAGCTATCCATTGGCTATATTTGAACAGGGTTCTAAGTTCTCTGCATGCTTTGTCTTTGGTTGGTGCATCAATTTATGTAGGAACCCTGGGTCCAGATCTGCTGGCCTTAATGGCCTCCTTGTGGGGCACCTGAACCTTCAGGGTCTTTCCATCCCCCGACTCTTCTATGCAACTCTCAGCACTCCTCCCAGAGTCAGGCTGTCAGTCCAGCATCTGTCGTGATCCATTGCTGGGTGGTGTCTCTCAGAATACATTTAAGCTGGGTTAATTCCCACTTATAAGTGAATATTTACCATGCATGTCTTTCTAGACCTGGGTTACCTCACTCAGGGTGATTGTTTCTAGTTCCATCCGTTTGTCTACAAATTTCAAGGTTTCCATGTTTTTAATAGCTGAGTAGTATTTTGAATCTTTCTTCTTTTTGAAGCTCTGAGAATTTTAGTTTTAATTTTCTGTAATATTTTCTCTTGCCCTCAAAACTTCAGCTCTGGCTGACCTTGAACTCATGGCCCATTATCTAATCTCAGACTGCAGGAGTAACGGGTACTTACCACCATACTTGGTGAACCCCTAGTCTTGTTTCCAAACCTGGGTTAGTTGAGTTTTTCACTGGCATCCACTACCTCTGGCTAGTTCTGTGCTTTAAAATCCCACACCTTCATTCACAGGCAACTCTGGAAGTGTCTCTGAAGTATTGATGCATTAAAGGCTGGTGTTTTTGTGTAATATTGGGCAATTTCTGTCAAAGTTTCATAGAAAGACTATAACACACATAGAAATTAAGCAAAAAAAATGATTAACAAAAATATCTTGTTGGAGAAAAGATCTCAGAACAGACATTGTCAAGATCATCTTTTATTTTCCTGTAAACCAGAGTGATTCTTGTGTTAAAATGAATTAATCTAAAACACTGCCATGCTGATCATGTAAACACAATTGTAAAATTGGCTTGCTGCTTCTGTCTTCTTTCTTCACTCTCACAGAATGTTTAAGAAAATTGTCCCTTTATAAATATCAAAGGTTTTCACATGGTATGAAAGTTGAAAATAAATGAGGCATTTATGCAAACCACAGTTAAGCGATACAATTATCATCTCATACCTTACCGTGTTCTCATGATAAAGGATAGAAAGCAAGGTCAATCTTTAACCTAGGAACAAATCCAAATGGTTACATTCCTAGTGAGTGCTGAAGGTTGTCCAGAGTACTTGGAGGAACACAGCTCAATTTACTATTGTTGTTGTTTTTGTTTTTGTTGTTGTTGTTGTTATAAGTGGAAGTTCTCACATATGGCATAATGGTCTCTGTTACAACTATTATATTTTTAGGTAATCCTTAGGAATTACAAATTTCATATTATCTGTAATAAAAATTTTATTACTCTGCTCCTTCCATAACACAGCACAGTTTGTCATAAGAATAATTATTTTGACATATGATACCTTATTATAAAGAAATTGTTAGAAACAAGTAATTCAGAAAGCATACCCAAAATTATTATGTCTAGAGGTGAAGTATTTTAGTGAACAAATGATATGCAGTCACAATGGCCCTTCTACCCTAAATCAGGTGAAGAACAGAGACTGGTGAGAAAATTTAAAAGAATATATTGAGGCTAAAATTCTTCAGCAGATCAAATGTCACCACAGAGAAACCTTACAGATGGTAAATTCTTTTGTTCATGTCTATTCTAAGAAACACACAGGTCAACTTACTCTCATCTCATCAGTGTCTACACTCAGCAGGTGACACAAAAGTGTGTTGCAGGGTGCTGCACATATCTCTTTCTTCAAATATGAATAGATAGGGATAAATATAAATTTAACTGTTTTCCACTCATCTTGCAACTTCTCTAGATAATTCTCCAAATTCTAACTAAAAAACCAATCAGCTTTTCTTTAATCACTCCCCTATAAGAAAGTGTTACTCATAACCTCTATACACCTACTGGCCAAGTCCGTTTCTCCATACCTGGTTCATGGCATGGGCATTAGTCACTCCACTCCCGTCAAGCATTGATTTCCTATCAAAACCAATACTACCATTCAAACCTGATGCTGTAGTATTTAACTCCAGGTTCATTTCTCTCCCAAACAGTGGTTATGATGTGTGCAGAATTATTATGACATATACCAGAAAAAAAGGTGCCAGCATTTATCAACCTTGTCAGGGGATAAGGTCTGATTTACTGTAATTAAGGTTAGGCTGCACTGAAAATGCACTTTTTAAATATAGGGGGTATACTTAACTTCACTATTAATTCCAAACATTCAGAGTACTGCTGCACAGCCACTGATGTGAATTTAGGTGCTTTAAGCCACTGTAAATATAAAACTGGAAAAGATTTATAGGCAATAAAAGGAATTGTGCTCATAACTCACAACTGGCCTGTGAGACCCTGGCTCCACTCTGGAGCCACAAAGCAGTTCATTAGCCTCACCAGACAGCCTGGAATTGAAACAGAATTCTCAGCCATCACTAATGTGATTAAAGCTTTTAATTCCATGCTTTTTATAAAAATAGATTAGCTGACCCAAATATGATTTCTAGACTTTTCCTTGTATATGAGTGGAGAATGGGCCTTACAACTGGTTATTGACAGGAAATAGGGTAACCTTGAGAGTTTAGGAAGGCACTGAGTTTAGAATTTCAGGGAAGGCTTGTGTATGCTATTGCTTCCTTCCCCAATGGGCCCAACATTCCCACAGGAACACACAAAACAATTGCCAGGAATAACTCTGTTTGGTCAACACAGGCCTTGAGCATTCTCAACCAGGGAACATACTCTCCTCTTATGATGTATAGATGTGACAGTTGCCTGGAATTTAAAGAACTTGCCTCAATTAAACTTTCTACCATGCATTTACAACAATTAAACTTGTTGAATGCATAACAAAGTAATCATTTCTGTTTCAGTAAATATGATAGCTATTTTTCTTACAGCCTACTCTGTGTTCTGTTTCTATTAATCCCTACTGATCAATTTCTAATCATTTTAAACCAGAATCACAAAGATCTCAATAACAGTATCTTTGATGTTTGGTAATTTATCACATTTTAGTACATAGTGAACATGAAAGTATTTTGGACCACCATGGAAACAACTTATGTTGTCTTTTGATAAACAGGCAACCTCCTTTTCTTTTTGTTGCCATGAGTTTTATTATGAGGCCTGTCAATCACTACTCTACCAAAGTACTGTCACTGCAAATATGTAACACCAATTGCCTAAGTGCTACCATTTGCATTTAGGAATAGATGTTTTGGAAAATGGGTTTATTTGTTATCTTTCTGACTACTGAAACAAAATATGTAACAAAAGCAACTTACAAAAGGAAGAGTTTAACATGGTTCCCTGTTTACAGTATAGGCCAAGACAGTAAAAAAGGGTAGCGGCAGGAGTGTGAAGGCTCATCAGATTCTTCAAAGTCAGGAAGCAGAGAGAATTGAATACTGGCAGCAAAGAGATATTCTATTTTTATTCAGGTCAAGATGTCAGCTCATGGAATAATGACACTCATAGGTATGGTAGGTCTTCCCACCTCAACTGATCCTATCTGGAAACCCTGTCCAAACATGGACAGACTTTTGTCTTTTGTGGATTCTGCATCTGTAAGACTGACAGTCATCACAATATTTTTCTGGTCTTTCAGATAAATGCCACATATACAATATGGATGTAATTGTTGCGTGTTTATTTTTTATAAGAAGGATGAAAGTATCACCAACCAGCTTACTACTTAATGATTATAGGATTAGAATTTTATGTTTCACATTGGATCGATTTAGTGGTTTTTCATCTTAGATAACTGATACATTTTTGTCTAGGTTGTTAAATATATTAGTGTACAGTTGCTTACAATATATCCTTGTTATTTTTCATTTGTGTGAGAAATTATGCTGATGTAGCTGTGTCATTACAGTGTTAGTGGTTTACGGTACATTTCTTTATTATTTTTGAATTATCAGTGGCCAAAAACTACACTTATTTTTGTCTTTTTGATTGGCTTGTGGTGCCAGAGGTAGAATACAGGCTAGAATGTATGCTAGGCAAATACTATATCAGATCTAACCTAATTTTTTTTCAATACTGAAAATCGTTTTGCCTTTTTCTTAAATAATGAACTTTTCTTAAATGAAAATCTTATCATAGATTCTTTAAATAGTTTTCTTTTCTATTTATTATAGACTTATTTCACTGTTATTTATTATTCCTTTGAAATAAGAATATAAATTATAGTCTGTCTCAGAGGTTGCTCACACTCCTCATATTATGGGATACTTGTTGATTACATCCCCCTGAATACCTAGCTAGGCCACAGAGGAAGGGATGAAGGCAGTCTAGATGAGATTTGATAGGCTGAGGTCAGATGTCAGGGGAGGAGGTTTTCCTCCTTCTGAGAACTGGGGGAGGGAGGAGAGGAGAGTAAGCCAGGTAGTATGGCCTTGGGAGTAGATGGGATAGGGGACTATAGTCAGGATATAAAGTGAACAAGTTAAAATAAAAAAATGAAAAATAATATAAATTAAAGTTTTCAGACCTTTGTATCTCCAAATGTAAAGCAGGAATTTATATGTGATCTCCTCTTCACACTCAGTATAGCTTTGGTTGGAACACATAAATTGTGTTACATAGCTTTCTGCTTTCACTCAATTCTATATATTTAGTTTTTGCATGCACACGTTTACTATGGAATAATCCAACTTGTAATTGATCACATATTTGGTCATATATAACCATTCACAGAGTGGCCATTTTATGCATATAGGCCCTAGGGTGTTCAAGGTTATGAAATAATTATTTCATATATAAAGCTGTTCCAATGTTTACCTACAACTGTATAGTTCACACACTTCCTTATTGGGCGAATAAAACATGTATTCAAATTTAGACTGGTACTGTTTAAAATCTATGCTTTAAAAATGCCTGCTGCCTATGAGCATATACAGCAGGAGGAGGTCCCCCTCAGTCATAGACATAGAAAATGGAAGTAGAGGGAAAGCGGGAGGCAGGGAGGAATGGGAGAATACAAGGTATGGGCTAATAATTGAGATGTAAAATGAATAAAATATTTAAAAAAATAAAAAATAAAAATGCCTGCTGCCAGAAGTAAGTCATATATTACACACACGCAACACGTGCATGCATGCATGCACACACACACACAGACAGACACACACACACACACACACACACACACACACTTGGGTTTGACAAACTTCTGTTTCCTGAAACTCAAGATAATCCGTCTAGAGTGCACATATGCCCATAAGTGCTGATTAGAAGGAAGCCATATTCCAGACCCCTCAGTAGCAAAAGAGGGACCACCAAAGCACACTCTGCCATTTGTTCTTTACTATTACAGATTCAGATATATCACAATGATTTAACACTTTCCCAGAATCCATAAAGCCCATTCAGCTGAATGACAATTCATCAGTTTTATAGAATTCTAGGCATAACACAGGGACAACCTATGCTTTAAGACAAAAGCCAGGCTTTCTCTCACACAAAACAATTCACAGTAAAGTTAGAGAAGACTCATATTTTGCTTTGGAAGTTTCCACTTTAATATACTTTCTAAGAGTTTATTTTTTCTCTAAACTATTATGTCTACTGTTAATTAATTTATTAAATGGTTAGTCTGTATATATTTTGTGCTAAACATTCCTCTAGGTGAGTAAAGCAGGCAAAATCTCTTTCTTAAGATAAAATTTATAAGTTTATGAACAGAAAGATATTAATAACAATGATACAGATGCTAATGATAAGATGAATTAGGTATGAGGAAATGGACAAATAGTAAAGAATCAGGCATGAAAATGTCACTGCAAAATGAGGTCCCAGAGTGCACACTAAGACCCACTTAAAAAGCTGGACATGGTGGTACACACCTCTAACCCTAGACTTGCAGGGAAGAGTAGAGATATGATCATTCCTGGACTTGATTGGCTAGATAAGCCAAAAAGGTTACCCAGGTACAGTGAGAAATTTAGTTCCAAAAATTAAAGGTGCCGAGGAACCAAGGAAGGCACCACACATCATCATGAAACTTCACCACATGCTCACAAATATACATAAACCATATATATATACATAACAATACCAAAACCGCACATATACACAAAATTAAAACATTTTGTAGTACAGACTAGAAAAAGTGAAAATTTGAGGATGTTGGAGAAAGGGGACTTTGAAGAAACAGTGTTTTCCTGTGCTACAGAGTTCAACAGAACAGTTACACTCCTCCTACTACAACTATCCCTGCACATAGAAGGAAGTAATATAAGCATATGGCTTATTATTGAAGGATTCACATACAGATCAAGTAATGTTCTTAGTAACCGACTACATAGTGTTTCCATTCATGAATTTCTACTTTGAAGATTTATTTATTTTTATTTTATTTAAATGGGTATTTTGCTTGCATGTATGATTATCCAAGAGTGTGCACAATACCCATGGAGTTTAGAAAAACACATCAGATCCTTTGGAACTGAAATTACAATTAAACACCACCAAACCAAATAACCCAATTGAGAAATGGGGCTTGGAACTAAACAGAGAATTCTCAACAGAGGAGTATCAAATGGCTGAGAAACACTTAAAGAAATGCTCAACCTCCTTAGTCATCAGGGAAATGCAAATCAAAACAACTCTGAGATTCCATCTTACACCCATCAGAATGGCTAAGATCAAAAACTCAAGAGACACCACATGCTGGCGAGGATGTGGGGAGAGAGGAACACTCCTTCATTGCTGGTGGGAATGCAAACTAGTACAGCCACTTTGGAAATCTATCTGGTGCTATCTCAGAAAAATGGGAATAGGGCTTCCTCAAGACCTAGCTATTCCACTCCTTGGAATATTCTCAGAAGATGCTCCAGAACACAACAAGAAAATTTGCTCAACCATGTTCATAGCAGCCTTATTCATAATAGCCAGAACATGGAAACAGCCTAAGTGTCCCTCAGTAGAAGAATGGATAAAGAAACTGTGGTACATATACACTATGGAATACTACTCAGCTATTAAAAACAAGGAATTCCCAAAATTTGTGGATAGATGGATTGAGCTAGAAATGATCATAATGAGTGAGTTAACCCAGAAGCAGAAAGAATCAAATGGTATATACTCACTTATATCTGCATACTAGCCCAAGGGGCATGTCCCACAAAAGCCTTCACTTACCAGGAAACTGGGACAGAGGGGAAGGCATCCTATTGGGACTCTAAATGAGAGACACATGGGAGAATAGCAAAATAAAAGGATACAGAGGGTCCTAGAAATCTACAAGTAGAACAATATGATAGGCAGATTTGGGCCCAGGGGTCCCGCTCAAACTAAGGCACCAGCCAAGGACAATATAGGAGGTAAACTTTAAACCCCTTCCCAGATCTAGCCAATGGTCAGAATACTCTCCACAGTTGAGTGGAGAGTGTGATATGACTTTCTCACGTACTCTGGTGCCTCACATTTGACCATGTCCCCTGGAGGGGGAGACCTAGTGGCACTCAGAGGAAGGACAGCAAGTAGCCAAGAAGAGACTTGATACCCTATGAGAATATATAGGGGGAGGTAATCCCCGTCAGGAACAGTCATAGGGGAGAGGAATAATGGGAATATGGAGCTGGGGAGGAATGGGATGATACAAGGGATGGGATAAACATTGAGATGTAACAAGAATAAATTAATAAAAAAATTAATAAATAAAACTTAAAAAAAAATGAGAAAAGATATCTTCATATGTCACCCAGTCTTTTACACTTTTCACATGATGTAAGATGTCTGAAATGACAAGCCTGAAACATCTAAATCTTTTATGAGGAGTGATAGTGAAGATAATAATTTCATATTATGTGGTGTCACCCATATGGGACTCTCAGATGTTACAAAATTTGCTGATAACTAATTTGGGTAAATGAATAACTAATGAAGAATCCTTTACATGTATTTTCTCTTAATAAAAGTAATGAGGGATCATTTGTTTCATCCTTTCATGGAATAATGAGATAGAAATAATATTAACCTTACTATTGTGACATGATTGTTGGCCATTCCACTAATTCCTAGTGATATTAGTTTTGTAAAACAATGATTTTGCTAATAATGTGAGACTATATTCCTTTTCAATTTTAGAGTACAACCTCATCTAAAAATGTCCTATGAATTCTGCTTTGTTAATATAATTCTTTCTTTCTGCAAAATTGTAAGGATATAAACTTGTAAGAGATAATACTGTTTTTCCTTTAAAAATATTATGCGTATATATGACAAAATGAACAGTTATCATTGTGTTAATTATTTTCTTTATTTTTATTCATTTAATAGTTACTTCCAATAATATCAAAGAAAATTGATTCATTTTAATTTCATATCAAATATGACAAAGAAAGATCAATATTGGTAAGCTTTATTTCAAATACTGGCTTGAAGAGAAAATAAACAAGATGAATATTATCTTTGCATCTCTTTTGCTATTATATACTCTCTGACATGAAAAATAAAGCTTTATTGTAATAATTTTTAAAAATATGCTAAATTTGTTTGGTATTGTGTATTGACTAATATCTTTATATTATACATGATAAAATAGCATTATTTATTATTTACTTTTACAATATTAATATTTTTGAGAATTTTATGCACCAGTACTATGTTCACATCATTTCCACCCCTTCCTCTCCAGTTTTTCCTGTTTCCTCTCAAATGTATGACATCTTCTATAATTATTATTGTCAATACACACACACATAACCTACTGAATCCATTTAATGTTTCTTTTATGTACGTGTGTTTAATGCTGACCACTTAGGATTGGATAACCTATCATGATGCTTGTTGCAAGGAAATTAATTCTCCCATCCTTAGCAGCTATAGACTACTTGTAGCTCTACATCTACTGAGAGCACATTCAGAAATTTCCCCATCTGCATTCATATGCTAGCTCGTATAGTCATTTTCAGTTCTTTATATTTTGTGGGTTCAACTCCCCTGTCATGTCTTGAATACACAATTGTACTGGCTAGTTTTACATTAAGTCAACACAAGTTATAGTCAGTCATCTGAGAGGAGGGAACATCAATTGAGAAAATGCCTTTATGATATTGGGCTGTAGGTGGGTCTATGAAACATTTTTCTAACTAGTGCTTGATGTGATAGAGACCAGATCATTGTTTGTGGTACTATAATGTGCAGATGGTCATGGGATCTACAAGAAAGCAGGGTAATCATGCCATAAGGATCAAGCCTGTAATCAGCACTTTTTCATGTACTCTGCATCAGACCCTGGGTCCAGGTTCCTGCCACTCTTGAGTTCCTGCCCTGGTTTCCTTCAGGATATGTAAGCCAAGTAGATACCCAAGTTGCCTTTAGTCATGGTGTATGATCACTGCAACAATAATTAATAAGACAGAAATTGGTACCAGGAGTGGGGTATTATGATGAAACTCACCAAGTGATTTGGGGTAGACTGTGGAAGAACTTTGAAACTGTAGGCTTTAAAAAACCATTGAAGTTTTAAAGCTCCATGATTTGTTTTGCATTAAATTGGAAGATTAGGATAGTGCTGAAAGCACTGAAGATGAAGGAGGTCTGGCTTGTAAAGTTTCAGAAGGAAACTCTTAATACCATCTGATATTTTATACTAACAATCTGTGGTTCTTGTCAGTTGGGACTGAAGCATCAACTGTGGTTAAAGAGAGACAAGCACCACTGAAGTAAAACTGTTCTTTTACTAGGAGAATTGATACTCTTAAATAGGAGCTTAAAATTATTAGTGATTAAGAAGTGACCATCATAATTGATATAAAATCTGGGAAGTATTTCCTAAGGGTCAGCACATGGAAGCTGTGCTTTAGATATGTCTAAAGTTGTACCTTGTGCTGGCATGTGAAATGAGTAGAGCAAGAGTAACCCAGGTAGTAAGGGCTTTAAATACACCAAAGAGTCATGGAGAGCCACCAAGACTTGACAATTTTGGCAGGAATGGAATCCTTGAAAAAAATCTCGGAGAACCTATTGTTAAAGTGTAGCTCATTTGTAGTAGATCATAGTATTTTATGTATCCCAGTACTGTAGAACAACTGCTAAGAACTGCAGCAGCAATAGAGAAAAGCCAGCCAATCTGAGCCTAGGAGGCAATCTATGGTTTGCAGAGTGTGGAGATTTGGAAGTGATCCAAGCTGTCTGGCAGCCAATAGAGTGATTCTAGACACAGGACACTGAGATATTTGTACTGTTGGAGTTTGGTTTTACTTTTATTAGATTGTGAATATGCCCTGGTTCTTCCCCTCTGGAATAAGAAAGTATTTGTCTTATCTTGAGTTTACAGTAGCCCACAGTTGAGAGACTTTGAACTTTTAAAGAGACTTTGTAGTTCTAGAGAGATTTTGAATATTAGAAAAAGCTTTTATGAGTTTACATTTTTAAAGATTATGGGACTTTTAAAAGTTGGAGTGTCTTATATTGTGATGTTAATGTTAATGATTTTGTGGATGAACAAGAGAAAAAATGTTTTAGCCTAGGAGTAATATGTTTGTGTGTCAAGTATTTGGAAATCATGTTGAATCTTCAACACATAATCCTAAGGCACTTTTATGCTGCCAATACAGAAAAAAGTTGATATATACTCTGTCTACTTTTTTGTGGCCAAAAAGGCCTATAAGGAGTAAAGTTATGTTTCAAACTACTATGTGCCTGATATGAAAGCCATAGGCACTTGATTCCTATGCAATGATTTTAAGGCTATGTAGATATGATGGTTAATTTTCATACTCAACTTAATCTTAAGATGTAAAAAATTTGATAATTTACTGCTTTGAAACATAAAAATTAAGGTAAGAATAAACATGTTTTAAAAGGATCACCAAAAAATCTATTGAAGCATGTCTCTGGATGTGTCACTGAGGTTATTTCCAGAAAGAATAGACAAATGATGATTGTGGGTGGCAAGAAATCTGGGTGTAATAAAAGAGTAAAATGAGAAAGTCAGTTAGGTCTTCCTTCTATGCTTCACTATCATGACAGGAGCTACCCAGTTCTGCCATACACACCTACTATGATGGAGGCTGATACTGGCCTTTAACTTGTATTTTGAGGCAATAAGAACCATATATGATCCAAATTTTGAGGTGGAATTACAAATCTTTAATATGAGTCATTTTGATTCAAAATACCACATTCCACTCCCTGCCACTCATAGACATATAACCATGTCATAATGTAGAAATGTACTCATCCCAACTTCATAACTTCCCATCTATAGTCTACCATAGACTCAACAATTTTTGGAAGTTCATAGAATGTTTTGAGATTCATTGCATTCTCTTAACTGTAATCACCTGCAAAATAGAAATGAAAAATATATCGCATACTTCCACAATACAATGGCACAGGACATGCATTATCTTTCCAAAGGGTAGAAATGGAAACATAGTGAGGAAACACTTGCACAAAAACCAACTGGGCAAACTCTAAATTCTATATCTTCATGTCTGATGTTAACAAGTTCTTGAGATATCCCTCTCTAATTGATCTTTGTTGACTGCAACATTCTTCATTCTCATGGGCAAGTTTCACTCCAGTTAGCTGTAGGGAACTGCAGCTGTGCTGGTACTGACCATTACTTGTTTTTGTCTGCAGTTGAAACTTTACTTTTTTTTTTTTTTGTCTGCCGTTGAAACATTACTTGTTTTTCTCTGCAGTTGAAACATTGTGCTCCACTGGTTGGCCTCCTTTTCCTTGTTTTGAGTCCACAGTGCTGTTCGATTGCTGGATCCTCCCCTACATAAGCAGTTCTATTACTCCCAATAAACGGCATTCTCTTAGTATGAATGACCCACTGTCTTGAGTGTTCTTCAATCCGCAGTCCCTCGATTGGTAATTCGGGGTACTTGCAATGCGGGCATTGTAGTTAGCAGCTTCCTCTGAGAGGCATATCCAACATCTTAGAGTCTCCAGTGCAACCCAGTATTCACCTTGATAGGTAGATACAGGGACATCCCTGACATATACCTGGCTTCATAGGACTTCCTTATTAATTAAGGGAAATGCCATAACCCCTTTCTTCTATACTGACTCTAAAGCCAGAAAGTACATGGTAAAAGGTGCCAAATTCTTCTGCTTGCTGGGACTGGAACACTGACCTCTTGTTCAAATACATTCCTACTGCCTTTCTGCTTTCAGTGGTTTCCTTGGCCTAAGCTTGGCTGTCCTGGAACTTACTTTCAAGAAAATGCTAGATTTGAACTCAGAGATTCAGCAGCCTCTGCCTTTTAAATCCTGGGATTAAAGGTGTACACTACCACACCTGGCACCAAGCTTTTCTTTAATTCCTTCTCATTTTTAAAATTCTTTTTCACAAGATGGAAGCTTATCTGTACGGGATCTTGCTCTGAGGTCATCACTCCTTTTATTCCACTCATCACCAGTTTTTTCTTTAATTTGCTTACACTTTCTGATGTTCTTTTTCTCCTCAAACTCTACAGTTTGTATTTTTCCTTGATCAGTATGTTCCTTTTCATTGTAGATCTGCATAAGAGTGGCCACTAATTGTAAGACAACACCATTAAATCTAGTTGGTTTGAAGATTTATTTATCAAAGCTGTTAATTTATTATTCTTTTCTGAAACCTCTTGAGCTTGGCCCCTACAGTTGAAATCTACCTTGACATTACTGTTTTCAATTATTCTACTGGGAAGGCCCATTAAACACAAAGTCTCAAAGTGTTCCATATTCCTCCAAGCAAATGCAGAGTCTGGAATATCAGAGCAGTACCCCAGTTCCTGGTACTAACTTCTGTCTTAGCTAGGATTTTAAGGCTGAGAAAAGACACCATAACCACAGCAACTCTTACAAAGGAAAGTATTTAGCTGGGTCTGGATTACAATTCAGAAGTTTAGTCCATTATTGTCATGACAGTGAGCACATTGGCATGTAGGCAGACATGGTGCTGGAGAGGTAGCTGAGGGGTCTACATCTGCATTATCAGCCTGGGTTGACCTTCGGAAACCTCAAAGCCCACTCCCAGATACATACTTCCTCCAACAGGGCAACACCTACTTCAACAAGGCCATACCTCCAAATGGTGCAAATCCTTAATGGCCTGTGGGGATCATTTTGATTCAAACCACCACAAATGGAAATTTTTGAAAGGTGAGAAAATAAATCTTTCTTTCTTTATGTTCTTCTGTGAAGTAATATGTCATAATTATAAATAAAATCTGACACACACACAAGATGTTGTATTTATTTGCTTCAATAATATCTTTAGCAATCTTGCAGAAAGCTATATTACACTTTGCAGCACAAAGAGAAAAGAAAGCATGATGCCCAACCATCTCAGTGTTTTCAGGTTGTTTTATTTTTGATGACTTACCTACCAGAAAAGACAGATAATAGAATTGCCTTTGTTAGACTTTTTAAAAAAAATTCTGTGCATCCTGAATAGAGTAAAAATGCTACAGAGCAACTTTAGTAAACATAGAACTCCTACTCTGATCTACCTAGCCAATGGACAGGACATTATCTACAGTTATATGGAGAGTGAGGACTGACTCTGACATGAACTCTAGTGTTCCATATTTGACCACCTCTCCTTGGTGAGGATGTCTGATGGCACTCAAAGAAAGAATAAGCAGGCTACCAAGATGAGACTTGATAGCCTATGACCATATAGTCAGGGAGGAGATCCCCCTCAGTCATAGACCTCAGGGAGGGGAATAGGGTGAAAGCAGAGATGGCAAAGGAAGTAATGGGAGGATACAAGTGATGGGATAACAATTGAGTTGTAATCTGAGTAAATTAATGAAATAAAAAAAAAGAAAAAAATATGAGGGGAATGTCAAAGCCAAAGTAATTTTAGCCTCTTAGACTGGAGACTAATAACAGGGAAATGTATACCTGAAAGAGGACATGGACAACTTGTGACAGCTTTGAAATGGATTACCTGAGTCTAAGAACAGCAATATTATATATATTTACAGTGGTTCTTCAGAAATGTAAAAATATATAAGCAGCTAATTTATTTTCTTTGCTTTTATAAACTGATGCAATAACCCAAAAATGATTTTAAAATATGCTGATTCCTCCTCTGTTTAGTCAACACTAGTTGAGACAGGCAAACTGAACAAAGTATTTTTAATTAAAAATTCAAATAATGTCAACATCAGCAGAGTGGTAGAACTGGACACTCTGTAGTTTATTACTTTACAAGACACTGAAGTAAGCAAACTTTCATAATAGCTAAGGATACTAGGTTTAGAAAAAATAAGATTCATGTCTGCTTACCATGCACAAAGGTCAGAGTACCAGATCAACTAGGCATAGTGCAACTGACTGCAACCCAGCTCTGGGAGGGGCAGGAAGAAAGACAAGAAGTTCAAAGTCATCCTTGGCTACTTAAGGAGTTTGAGAAAGCCTGGAATAAATAAGATCCAGTAACAAATAATAAAAACAATGCTGTTAAATTAGTGTATTAGACTATAATATGATCCATTTACCACATCATTCCTTGCCTAACTTAAGGAAAATTAAACATGGAAAAAGACATCCTCCATGTATGGTAAAAAGAGGAAAGCATACCAGACTTGCATTGGATACCCACAATAGGTCCTCCTTGGTCAAAACCTGTATCAAATAGAATTCATCAACCCAGAAGGTAGAACAGTACCCTTAGCTTGTACCATAATGCCAGCTTCAGATCTATTTTTGTAGTCTCAGTTTATAGACTACCTTCCAATTACATCCATTTCTACAGCTATGTTCCCCATACTTTCTTGTCCAAAGTTCACTCCAGTAGCTGAACAATAAAAAAAAAATACCTACTTACATAGTAATCCCACCCACAAGAGGAGCCACACTTGTTAGATCAATCTATGTCCCTGAACTCTATGCCTTTTAAAAAAGTAGATCAATAACAATGTTTCCAGGCCTTTAACCATCATGCCATTACTTGGGACACCATGCTTCAGACAGGCTACTCTGTGGATAAAAATTTATGCCCACCTAGTGATGAGGCAGGTCCTATATTCTTACTTATGTTGCTTTGGAATTCTGGAACTATAACGTTTTCCAAAATTCATGTCTTCCCTATTTTCATGCCAATTTTCTTTACCTCAAATGGGAGATATACACTCACTCACATTGTTTTAAAATGGAACACAGCCCGGAAGTTCCTCATAGCTCATCCTGTGACTTGCTCCTTCTATCTCATGTTTGACAACCATCCAGGCCTGTTTTTTAACATCCCAGTACCAAAGTCTACTAAATAAGTTCACTAAAGTATATACAAGGAGCTACACTATGTATCAGATCCCAAGGCCAGCGCTAAGACAGTAGTCTTTAGGCCTATACCCACACATTTAGCTTCTTATTAGGTACTGGCCAAGACATAGATTCCAAGGCTGCTAGAATCTGACCAAACCCAGTATCTGTAGACTCCATGCTATTGTACACAATTCTGGCTTCTAGCCTAGCCCTTGAGTACCCTGATCTAAAGTAAATTCAAAGAGGCTACTCCAGCTTTCAGAAAGAGCACTATAGTCTCAGGATCTATAGATTCTCAGGTACCATGCATGCTCCATCCAACCCATTGTCAGCTCATGGACTCAAAGTCAGGACTATCCTGAATAACAAGACTTCCAGCATCACTCATGGATTAAGCTCTGCTATTACTATATTTTCCTAGGCAGCAAGACCAGTCTTTTCCCAGAGAAGACTTGTGAATTCAACTTCTAGCACAACATGACTAGTATAAAAAATTGAAACCCATTATCATAAGTCATAGTGGCCCTTGAACCTGGTATATGATCCAGGGTCCTGATTCATTCCACATGTTCAATAGAGAAGTCTTACATAAGTGTTTAGATTTCAGGAAAACTACTATGAAGGATATCCAGGATTTCTATTTAATTTAATGACCATAAAGGCATTATATGCAAAGAATATATCAGCAATGCCACCTTTAGACTAAAACGGAAACATACCAAGGATTAGAAAATATGTTGCCTGATAAGGAATTTCTGGTACACATATGTTCAAATATTGGAATTCACACTATACTTTCACAGGTGAATAACCTAGTGCAAATCAAATTAATCACACACACACACACACACACACACACACACACACACACACACACAAACAGACTTACCTCAGAATGAACACAATATTCTAGAAACAGTGGCCTTAAAGGAAGTGAAAATATACAAACTCACTGACCAAATAAGAACTCAAAATAATTATTTTCAGGTAATCAAACTTTTAAAAAGTACAGAAAAAAAAACCCAGTTCAATGAGAAAGGGAAATAATAAATGAGCAATTTTAATAATAATTTCAATTAATTTCAAGTTAAATTGATTTTGTGGGTCAAAACAAAATTAATGAAATTATAATTAATAAAGAACAAATTGATCTCAGAGAAACATTAGTCTTTTAATTCTAATACATGCTATTTGAAGATAAAATTAGAGAAAAAAGAAAAACTATACATAAAGGAATCAAAAATAGTTTATAGAATTGATTGGCTATCAACAAACAAACAAATATTCAAGTTTCAATAATTCATGAAGAAGAAAAGAGGATAAAGGCAAAAATTCTTAGGAACCAATTCAAATTCTATGAAAACCAGGAGTTCCTAGGAAGGAGGGTCAAAGTATCTATTAGATATACCAAGATATAGTAGAATTATCTATCAGAAAGGAAGGACACTCTATTGCCTTCAGAAGAAAAAAAATAGCATATAAGTGATGTTTCCTAAGGCTAAATATCCTAAGCATGGACTTCGCAAGCCTAGAGTGCATGGGATGATAACATTAAAAGAATTATGGGAATTAGTCTCCAACTAAAAACATCATTATAGCAAAACCAAGGTTCTGACATGAAGGAGGCATGAAATTTTTTAGGTAATCAGAGGAAGGAGTTCATTGCCACAGGACCCATCACAAAAGAAATACTACAGGGCATCTATTTAACTGAAAAATGGATGGTAAGTAGAAAGATAAAAATATATGTAATTACAACATGGGCCAGAGAGATTGTTATACCATATGATGTTCTTCCATAGGACTAGAGTTTGGTCCATTTCACTCACCTTGGATGGTCCAACGACTGCCTTTAACTCCAGCGTCAGAGGAGCCTGACACATTCCTCCGATCCCACAGGTGTTCAACATAGGTAGCACATAGACACAGAGAAAACAGAGAAAAACACAGATGCCTATAAACATGAAGACAAAAATAAATCTTTATTAAAAGAAGAAAAATACAACACTACACAGGGATATTAAGTATATATGAAAATAAGAATGATCAATTAATACTATAGTAGTAAATAAATGATGTGGTTTTGATATAAATGAAAACAATAATATCAAAATAACAATAATATAATTTGCTAAGGTATATGGAATATAAGTTGAAATAAACTGTTTTAAAATTTTAAAATTCCATTCTTTATGGGATGAGGCAACTTTTATGTAATACTTATTTTGATATTAGTGCATTAGAATATAGTATAACTGCAAGAAACTTTCAATATGTCTCTTGGTCACCAGAAATCAAAAACACAATAGACAAAATCAAAATAGAACAAAGCAAAAAACAAACAAAGAAACCAAGGAACTAGGTAAGATTTCTAAAAAAGGCCACATAACTAAATAAGAAAATAATGGGAGAAGGAAAATTAACTATAAAGCATTCAGGAAAATTCTTTAACCAGCAGTTATTTGAATGTACTAAATAAAGCAATATATATCTGACCTCTACCTATCATGTCTCATCTGTACTACCTGGATCCTCTTCCTCTGTGGCCTGAAAAATCTGCCCTGGCAGGGAGAAGCAACCAAAATTGTGGATGAGAGAGTCCATGTCAGATGTAGTCCATACTTACTATATGTGGGACCCATAAGGATTCTGTGCTGCCTATCTATTATGTATGAACAGAGGGTTTAGGTCCACATAAATATTCAGTCCTTGGTTAATGCATCAGTCTCTGTATTGTAGTGCAGTTTTTATCACAAAAATATATATCCTAGGTGTTAGAGATAGATATTATTCTATAGTAAGATAAGGTAAAATAGTTTGATAAGGTCTCCAAACCTCAGAGATATACAGAATATATCATTTAAAGATATTTTTATTATTTTAAAGATACATTTACAGTGAGACACGTTAACTCCTGACAACATCCAGCCTACCTCAAAGAAGATGATGAGCATCAAAGAACCTCTTCATGGAGATGGCTTCAAATGTGACAAATAAGCCACTGGGCAAAATGTCCTCATTTCTACCACAGAAATAATTCTGCCTAAAAATCAGCAAGTTTGGATGCAGTCAGAGTTAACAGCCAAACTCTGCCAAGACAGGCTAAGCAAGTACTCAATAGTTCCTGCCTCAAAAATATGTCTGTCACATATATTGGGCTTCAAGGCTGAAGATGATGCTCCAGTGTTATAAAGAACTTTGATTACTGTTCAGGCAGCCAACTGTCTCTGTTATCTTCTCCTTTGGGAAGCTGCTAACCTGCACTCCCTGTATACTCAGGTAATTAATTTTCTTCCTTCTCAAGCGTCTGATGTGGTTGAATGTGTTGAGGGCTAGATTGATATTTTAAGTTGACAAAGATGAGATGTGATAGATATTGATTTCCATTCAGAATGTTAGACTCACCAAGAGAGGAAAGATGTTTTCTTCAAGGCTGCCAAATACAAATAACCAAAACACTATGAATCTAACACTTATATAATTCCTGATTGTTTCATGGTCCTTTTTGCTGTTGGCAGTTTATTGTATATATGTATAACAATATAAATGTATAGTAAAATATTCAAGAAAAATGTGTGTATATATATATATATGAGACACATTTTGAAGTTAAGAGGTCATGAATTTGAAAGAGTGAGAGAAAGGGTATATAGGAGGTCTCAGAGTGAGGAAAGAAAATAGGAAGCTATTTAATTATAATCTCAAAAAATAAAACACATATTTAAAGTACATACTATAAAGCTAAAGTAAATACATCCATACAGGAGAGATATCCTAAAATGGATATTTCTTGGAAAGGATGAGGAAGGGGCATACAATCTGGATGTGAAGAATTGAAACTGCAGAACAATCAGGTAACTTATATTGCTAATCCCATTATATGGGAGTAGCTCTGAAACTGCCTGAAATATGAATGTCTAGGTATAGACAATGTTTCTTGTTAGATACAGAATCCTTATGAATTATTATTAGATCCCATACTTCATATGGCATGAATGAAGACTCAGAGATGCCTTTTTTGTCTGCTCATACAAAAATAAGGGAGCCAGCCTTAATTGTTCTGTGCATCATGCACACCTTATCGATTTATAATCTTAGGACTGTATAATGCTTGTGAGAAATTATATGTTTTCAAAACAAGAGAACCAGACACTAACATTGCATCAGATCTGATGGGATTCATTCCTCTCAGCATACTGGACAGTGACATCTTGTATCCTTCATGTTCCAGTACCAAGTACTTTAGTTGCTGTTCCTCATCAGAACAAGACAGCTCCCTGGACAGCTTTTAAGAAAGCTTCCACTGCAGTTGGTCCAGCACTTCAGACTGTCCCATGCAGGTTTCTGATTAAGCCTGGAATTTCTCAAATTTAGAAACTTAACCACAAATGCTATCCTGCATTATTTTCTTGAATAATTTTAAATGTACAACAAAATAATAATATATCTCAGAAAAGTTACATATTTTTTAAAAATACCATATTACATTTAAAAAGTGGAAAATATTGAAATAAATATAAAGAGCAAAAGTGTTACTGCACGTTTGGGATTATCTTAAAGTATTTTACCTAGCACAATTTCTGCAAGAGATAAAATTTTAATAGAACAATTTAAAATAACCAGATACCTAAAATAAGACATTTAACAAATATATCCTTGGAGAATGTAATTGAGTGACTATTCCAGGCCACCATTTAAAACAAATTTTAGAGAATTTGCTGGTAGCAGGCTACCAAGCAGAATAAGTATAAATAAATTATGAAAATCAGTGAGTGCCTGCATGGTAATAAAAAATAGATATGCAAAATCCCAGCAATTTTATTTAATAGTGCATATACATTGGAAAAGTGGAATCAGTGACATAATTTGTAAATTTCAGTGTTAACTAACCATCTGGTAATATCAACTTTTAAGAAATGTATTTTATTAATTTATTCATATTACACCTCAATTGTTATCCCATCCCTTGTATCCTCCCATTCCTCCCTCCCTCCCATTTCCCCTTATTCCCTTCCCCTATGACTGTGACTGAGGGAGACCTCCTCCCCCTGTATATGCTCATAGGGTATATATAGAGAGGAACACTCCTTCATTGATGGTGGGAATGCAAACTAGTACAGCCACTTTGGAAACCTATCTGGTGCTATCACAGACAACTGGGAATAAGGCTTCCTCAAGACCCAGCTATTCCACTCCTTGGAATATACCCAGAAGGTGCTCCAGCACACAAGAACATTTACTCAACTGTGTTCACAGAAGGCTTATTCACATTAGCCAATATTAAGTTTTAAGAACTTGTTATGAACAAAAATGAAATTTTTGTTACATATAACATAGTATGCAAATAAAGAGTACAATCTTGTCAACTAAACTCCAGATAGTGCAGCATAAACTTTTACCTAAAAGTAAGAACAGAAATACCTCCAATTCAAAGCATCTTTTATGCCATCTTCCTAATTCCTAACTGCCCAAGGATGGAAGATAATAGTTGATAGGTTCACACAGTTTAGGATGAAATGAACAACAAATTAATAGTAATAAGATATAAAAACTAATTATATTGACAAATGGTTTGGTAGAATTGGTGCAATTAAGAGCAGTGATTTTTGAACAATTTTTTCTTTTTTTGATATTATATAATTTATATTCCTCCTCTTAAATTTTTTCACATACCCCTGCTTCTTTTCTTTGAAATTAATAGACTCTTCTCCATTAATTGTTGTTATAAGCTTATATCTATATGCATATACAGATATATTCCTAAATATAACCTGCTAAATCTGTATAAGCTTACTTGGATGTATGTTTTCAGGGCTGACCATTTTTACTGGTATGCTCTTCCCTGGGCAAGACTATTTATTCCTCTGCAACATCATTTATGGAATGTAGTTTATTTTTTTAATTTTAATTTTATTAATTTAGTCAGATTACAGCTCAATTGTTATCCCATCACTTGTATCCTCCCATTCTTCCCTCCCTCCTACTTTCACCCTATTCCCCTCCCATATGTCTAAGACTGAGGGGGACCTCCTCCCCCACTATATGGTCATAGGCTATCAAGTCTCATCCTCTGCAACATTCTTTGGTTGCCTGTAGTTCTTTGTGTAAAGATGAAGCCTTATGGTCTTTTCCCATCCACTTTAGCATGCCTATAAATGCTGTCTTTTTCAGCTCACATTTGTGCAGTCATGCTGGAGAGCTTCCCATGTTACTAAGAAACATAGTCACAGCAAACTCCATGATCTTCTGGCTCTTACAATCTTTCTGCCATCTCTTTCACCATGTTTCCTGTGCCTCAAGTGCTGGCACTGTTTTGTAGATGTATCCAGAAAAAAGGTAAATATATTTTAAGATTTTAATTTAGTAAAGTATAAATGAATGTGGCCCTGCATGTGTATATGTGCACCATGCACATGCACTGCCCACAGAATTCATAAGAGGGCATCAGATGGCACTTGAAGATTGTTGTGAACTGCTATGTGGATGTTTGGAACCAACCTTGCGTCCACTACCAGAGCAGCAAGCATTCTTAGTTACTGAGCCATCGTTCTAGCCCTATGAATATATTCTTAATTATAGAAGCATGCATCTCAATTACCAATCTTTTTTCTCCATAATGATGAGCAAACAAAATTGTTTTCATTTAATTTATTGTAGATGTACAAGATTGCTATGACATCTAAAGAAGAATTTTCCATCCATAAACATGAGTTGGTAACTGTTCCCTACCATAACAATGAAACAGTTAGATATTATGTGATAGCTCAGTCAGTATGTTGCTTGAAACCATAATTATCTGAGTTCTATTCACAAAAGTAATAAAAATAAAAACTCATGATAGTTGTGAGAGTTTACAATCTTTGGAGCTGTGAAGGTGGCCATAGAAAGATATCTGTTGCTTGATGGACAGCCTGCCCACTCATTGATCTGTAGGTCAGTGGAAGCTCTTGTATAAAAATCAGGTGGATGGAATCTTCTGAGGAACTCATTTTAAGATTTTCATTTGGCCTCAACATGTACTGCACACTACATGCACACACACACATATACGCACATACATGCCCGCACACACACATGCATATGCACACATTCACACAAGACAGATACAGAGACAGAGAGAGACAGGCACAGACACATACACTCATGCACGCAAACTAACACAGGCCTGGTTTCTTCAATGCTAGAATTAATTGCAAAATTAATATAAATTCATGATGTCATCCTAAACTTAAGTGAAGACTTTAATGGGACATGCCTCTTAGACTAGTGTCCAAATATAAGTGAGTATATACCATGTGAGTCTGTGGGACATCCTTGTTTTTAATAGCTGAGTAGTATTTCATAGTGTAAATGTACCACAATTTCTTTATCCATTCTTTGATTGAGAGACATCTAGGCTGTTTCCAGCTTCTGGCTATTATGAATAAGGCTGCTATGTATATGGTTGAGCGTATGTCCTTGTTGTGTGGTGGAGCATCTGCTGGGTTTATTACAAGGAATGGAATAGCTGGGTTGGGAGGAAGCCCTATTCCCAATTTTCTTGTATAGTACCAGATAGATTTCCAAAGTGGTTGTACAAGTTTGAATTCACACTAGCAATGAAGGAGTGTTCTTTTTCCACATCCTCACCAGCATGTGATGTCACTTGAGTTTTTGATCTAAGCCATTCTGATGGGTGTAAAATGGAATCTCAGGATTGCTTTGACTTGCATTTCTCTGATGACTAAAGACATTGTGCATTTCTTTATGTGTTTGTCTGCCATTCAATATTCCTCTGTTGAGAATTCTTTTAGTTCTGCATCCCATTTTTTAAGTGGTTTATTTGGTTTGGTGGTTTTTAATTTCTTGAGTTCTTTATATATTTTGGATATTATGCCTTTGTCAGATGTAGGGTTGGTGAAGATCTTTTCCCAGTCTGTAGGCTGTCGCTTGTTCTGTTGATAGTGTCTTCTGCCTTGCACAACTTCTCAGCATCATGAGGTCCCATTTATTGATTGTTAACGTTAAGGCCTGGGCTGTTAATGTTCTGTTCAGGAAGTTGTCTCCTGTGCCAATGTGTTCCAGGCTCTTCCCCACTTTTTTATTACTGATTTAGTGACTCTGGTTTTATGTTGAGGTCTTTGATCCACTTGGACTTGAGTTTTGTGCATGGTGACAAATATGGGTCCAATTGCATTTTTTTTTTACACATAGACATCCAGTTAGGCAAGCACCATTTGTTGAAGATGATATCCTTTTTCCATTGAATAGATTTGGCTTCTTTGTGAAAAATCAAGTGACGATATTTGTGTAGATTCATTTTTGGGTCTTTGATATGATTCTACTGATCAACCAGTCTATTGTTGTTCCAGTAACATGCTGTTTTAATTCCTATTCCTTTATAGTACAGCTTGAGATCAGGTATGGAGATTCTTCCGGAGGATCTTTCATTGTACAAGATTGTTTTAGCTATTCTGGGTTTTAAAATTGGTGTAGGTGTTTTGATAGATATTGCATTAATTCTGTAAATAGATTTTGGTAAGATGTCCTTTGTATATTGGAAGCCTACTAACTTTTTTGAGTTAATTTTGTATCCAGCTATTTTGTGAAGGTGCTTATTAAGTGTAGGAGTTCTCTGGTGGAATTTTTGGGGTCACTTATGTACACTATCATATCATCTGTAAATAGGGATAATTTAACTTTCTCTTTTTCCACTTGGATCCCCTTAATCTCCTTTTGTTTTCTTATTGCTCTGGCTAGAACTTCAAGTAGTTTATTGAAGAGAAATGGAGAGAGTGGGCATCTTTACCTGGTCCCCAATTTTAGAGGAATTTACTTCAGTATCTCCCCATTTATTTTTATTTTGGCTATTGGCTTGTGGGACATAGCCTTTATTATGTTGACATTAGTGCCTTGTATCCCTGATCTCTCCAAAACTTTAAACATGGGTGGGTGTTGCATTTTTTCAAGTGCTTATTCTGCATCTAAGGAAATGATCATGTGTATTTTTTTTCTTTCAGTTTGTTTTTATGATGGATTAAACCATCCCTGCATGTCTGGAATGAAGCCTACCTGTTTATGGTGAATGATATCTTCCATGAGTACTTGTATTTGGTTTGAGAGTATTTTATTGAGTATTTTTACATCAATGTTTATAAGAGAAATTGGTGTGAAATTCTCTTTCTTTTTTTGGGTCTTTGTGAGGTTTATGTATCAAAGGGCTTTTGTTGTTGTTGTTGTTGTTGTTGTTGTTGAGAGACTATCAATTAATGCTTCTATTTCTGTAGGCGAAAGGTGACTATTTAGTTTGTTTATCTGTTCTTGATTAAATTTTGGCAAGTGGAATTGATCAAGAAAACTGCCCACTCCCTTAGATTTTCAAATTTTATGTCATATATGCCTTTGAAATAGGATCTTATGATCCTTTGTATTTCTTCAGTGTCTGTTGTTATGTCTCCCTTTTAATTTCTGATTTCTTTTATTTAGATAGTGTTTCTTTGCCTTTTCGTTAGTTTGGCTAATGGTTTGTCTATCTTGTTGATTTTCTCAAATCAAATCAAAGCTCCTGGTTTTGTTGATTATTTGAATTATTCTCTTTGTTTCTAATTTATTGATTTCAGCCCTGAGTTTGATTATTTCTAGATGTCTATTCTTGGGCATTTCTGCTTCTTTTTTTCTAGGGATTGTAGCTGTATCCATAAGGGCTTATATAGAATAGTTCCAATTTTTTATAAAGGCACTTAATGCTATGAATTTTCCTCTTCACACTGCTTTCAATGTGTCCCAAAAATTTGAGTATGCTGTTTTTTTCTTTTCATTGAATTTCAGGAAGTACATAATTTCTTTCTTTATTTCTCCACTGAGCCAGGTTTCATTCAGTAGAGAATTGTTTAGTTTCTCTCTGTGTGTAGGCTTTTTATTATTTCTGTTGTTGTTGAAATCCAACCTTATATTATGGTGATCTGATAGGATACATGATATTATTTTAATCTTCTTGTATCTGTTCAGGCTTGCTTTGTGACCTACCGTATGATCAATTTTTGAAGAAGGTTAGGTATAATCCTTTGTGTTTGGATGAAAAGTTCTGTAGATATGTTAGGTCCATTTGATTCATGATGTTGTTAGTGTCATTATTTCTCGGTTTCATTTCTGTTTCAATGACTTATCCTTCAGTAAAAGTAGAGTGTTGAAGTCTCCTACTATTAGTGTGTGTGGATCAATGTGTGGTTTAAGCTTTGTTAATATTTCTTTCACAAATGTAGGTTCCCTTTTATTGGGAGTATAGATGTCCAGAATTGTGGTGTCATCTTGGTTGACTTTACCTTTGATGAGTATGAAGTGTCCTTCCTCATCCCTTTTGATTAACTATGGTTTAAAGTCTATTTTATTAGATATTAAAATGGCTACCCTGGCTTGTTTCTTGTGTCAGTTTGCTTGGAATATCTTTTTCCAGTCTTTTACCTGGAGATAACGTCTATCTTTGTGGCTGAGATGTGCTTCTTAAGTACAGAAGAACATTGGATCTTGTTTAAACATTTATTCAGCTAGTCTGTGTCTTTTTATTTGAGAACTCAGTTCATTGATGTTAAGAGATATTAATGACTAGTGACTCTTAAGTCCCTTGATTTTGATGTTGATCGAAGTAGAGAGTTTGTGTGGTTGTATTTTTGTGACAGGGTTGTTAACTATTTTCCTGTAATTTTGGTTGTAGCTTGTCCCTTTGGGATGAAATTTTCCTTCTAGTAATTTCTGTAATCCTGGATTTCTGGATAGGTACTGTTGAATTTGTTTTTGTCTTAGAATATTGTGTTTACTTCATGAAGGGTTATTGATAATTTCACTGGGTATAAGAGTCTGGCCTGGCATCTGTGGTTTCTTAGGGTTTTTAAGATCTGTCCAGGCCCTTTTGGCTTTTATGGTCTCTGCTGAGAAGTTGGGTGTAATTCTGATACATTTGCCTGTATGTTACTTGGCCCCTTTCTCTTGCCACTTTTAATATTTTTTTGTTTGTTCTGTATATTTTGTGTTTTGATTATTATATGATGGGAAGCTTTTCTTTTCTGGTCTATTCTATTTGGTGTTCTGTAGGCCTCTTCTATGTTTATAAAAATCTCCATCTTTAAATTGGGGTCATTTTCTTCTATGATTTTGTTGCAAATATTTTCTGGGCCTTGGAGTCTGGTATCTTATCTTTTCCTCATTGTTTATTATCTTCAGGTTTCATCTTTTCATGTTGTCCTTGATTTCTTGGATGTTTTGTGTCCAGAAGTTTTCAGATTTAGCATTTTCTTGGATGGTTGCTTCAAGACTTACAATTGTATCTTCTAGTCCTGAGATTCATTCCTCCATCTCTTGAATTCTGTTAGAGAAGCTCTCTTCTGTGTTGTTTGCTTTCTCCTCTAATGTTTTTCTTTTCTACTTCTCTTCTGTCTGTGTCTTTCTCATTGTTTCCATTTTCATTTTCAGATCTTGAGCTGTTTTATTTCCTTCATCTGATTGTCTGTATTTTCCTGAATTCCTTACAGTGCCTCTCTATTGGCCTCTTTTATATCTTCTACCTGTTTGGCTGCATCTTCCTGCATTTGTTTATGGATTTTCTTCGTTTCCTCCATTATCATCTTCATTACTAAGGATTTGAGGTCATTTTCTTATATTTCAATTTTGTTTGAGTTCTACGGGTTGCTTTCTTTGGAATTGCCGGGATCTGGAGAAGCCATATTGTTAGTCACCTTGCTGTGTCTGATGTTGGGAGTTAGCTTCTTGTGTCCCTCACTGGTCTTTGAGAGCAGTTTGTTGGTGAGTGATTATAGGTCGTGGGCCTTTGCCTGTGGTAGTCAGGGAAGTCTTCCCTCGAACAGGCAGGTGCCATGGTTTTGGCTCCTGAAGACATTGCTCCATACTCTGGGCTCCCCACTGGGTTAGCTGGGGTAGGTGCTGTTGCTCTGCAGCTTCAATATTGGTTTGAGGTAGTCTATGTAGAGCTGTTTTTTCCCTATCTTTGCCTAGGTTTAGAATACCCTACCCTCGGGCCCTGGGGCTTGGGTACTAGGCTTGGATCACCTTAGGGTGTCTGAATCTCTGCTGGCTTCTATAAGTTGTTTAGGTTTCTGCCTGCTCCAACCAGGTAGTGGGTCCTAGGTTCTGCCTGTTAGGGAGAAAGCAGCTACTGCCCTCTGATTATTGTTGGTTGGCTAGATCTTTTTCTCTATCTCCTCTGGCCTGTCCAGCCTCTCCCAGGAGCATGAGAGACCCTTCGAGCTGTGGATCTTGGTTAAGCTGCAACTGCTGTGACCAGCTGTATCAGAACAGTCCTCTGGGACCAGCCCTTAGGCTTCTGCCCAGGCCTGCTCAGACAGCTGCTGTCATCCATGACTCCTGGCAACATCTCTGTTCTCAGCTCATGCAGCTCTGCCTGTGTGTCCCCTTTCTCAGACCACTCTGCTGTGTCTGGGAGACATGTCCATAGCTATCTGTGCCCCCGTGTGATACCTAGGCTTTCTGTAGACTGTTGTGGGCAAGTTGGGGAGGTCTGGGGAACAATACAGCCATTTTCCTGAGATTTCCCTAGCCAGGAGGTCTGCTGCTCCCCTGCCACATTTTCAGTCCCAAATACTGTGTTCATGCTGCCAAGCAAGGCCACCACTCACAGCTCACAGATTGCAGGTGGGGTCCTTACCATGTGCTGCCATCTTTTCTGGGATGCTGGATGACTGGAGGTCTGACTCACCTGTGGTCTCCACTGTGTGGATCTCTCTTATCCAATTATCCCCAGCTCCCGGTAACATCTGTGGTCTCTTCCCTGCAGATCAGACACCACATGTCTTTGTTGTCACCATCTTGGCTCCTCTGGCTTTTTTTTTTTTAATCAACAATTGTTACTCTGAGTTGATACTAGATCAACTGCCTCTGGGCCATGCTGCCTTCTTTTTGCTGGTCACATGACTCACATGCCACATAGTCCTCCACAGAGATGCTTATGAGTTCAGTCCTGTTTGGATAATTGCTATGTTGACCATAAGAAATTTAATATTATTTCTTTTCATACACACAGAAGAATTTAATTTAAAAAGTTTAGGGGAAGTTAAGGTCTTTTTTAATCTCCCATTTTAAACATTCCTCTGGTAATACAACATAGAAATTATCTTTGCCAAAGTGATCTTATATAATACATTAGTGAGATATTAGTTGTCTAATTTACCATTAAAAATGAACTGTTGGCTGGGAGTCTTAACAGGAATCCTGGAAGGACATGGGTAGTTGCCTGGGAGAGGACCCATGTAGCTTATCTACATCTTTATATAACCATCTAACTAGCATTGAATAAATATAAAGCACTAGGATGGGCTGTGTGGCTCAGCAGCATGGAAACAGAAGTTGTTTTCCCTGTGAACTGCATATCATCGATTCTCAAGATTACTGTTGCAGAAATGATAGAGACCAAGTGAAAATTTCTCATCTACCTACTAAGTGATCATTATATTGTTACTGCCAATACTGTGTTGTTAAATATTCTGTAGTTGTTCTACATAATCTTGACAATCATATTTTCTTTTCTTGATCTTGACATTGAAGTAAAGAAATAATTTATGTAATTCATTTCATATACCTCCTCTGTGTTTTTCCTTCCATACCCTAAATCTGTGTCTAGTATTCTTCTGAAAAATTGAATTTTATTTTATTTATGTCACAAATTTACCTGAACAAAATGAAAAACAAGGGTAAGGAATCTAGACACTGAGATTCACATTACAATTTTTAAACTTATGTTTGGTTCTGCTACTATGTCTAATTTAGGGTATTATATCACAGATCGTGGGCATATGGCAGAGCACTCTATATGGAAACACAGATGTATTGGGGAACCTGTGATGAGGGAGGAAGAAGCAGGTTTGATGCCATACCTCTATTTCTTTCCATAGTTTGAACAGATGCTGAGGAGATATTTAGAGTCTACACATGCTAACAGAGCAGTGGACTGGGGCTAATAATCTAAGCTGCCAATATAAATGGTGATAGTTTGTCTCTATTTGATATAAGAGATATGCTCAGAGGTGTAAGTATCGTTTGAGCCTTGTCTCTAGTGTCCCAGACACTTGGGATGAACAATTCATCTGTTGTTAGACAGACACCTCAAAGATCATGCCAAGGAAAAATGGATATAATAAAATTCTACTAGCTACTTGATATACAAGGTACAAAAGAACAATTTCTTTAGATCTCAGGCAATGGCATTGAATCTTCAGCCTAAACCAATCTGTTGGGTTATTCTGAGGAATTATTTATTATTAAGAAACTTATTTGACATTATATAACATCCTTTGTGTCTTAGTTTAAAAAAATAAATAAATGTTTTAAAGATAAATTTGAGTTAGTGCCCCCAGATGAGGATACTGGGATCATGTTTAAGTCCATTGCTATAGAATTACCCTTTGACTATAGGCATTTTTCTTTTCTGTTGGAACTCTGAACCAGAACCTAAGTTATCATTGAAAGTATATTACTGTCTTCAAGTAACACATTCTATCAACGTTATACAAACCTTATTCTAAATCTCAGGCTTCTTACACACCACAAACCCATATTTGTACATACATTGGAAATCTGCACTCTGCTTCTCATCTTACCACTGTCTAGCTATATGAAACTGAGAAATTTAGTAGACATCTCTGTGGCCTGATTAAACACTTTAAAAGGGGAAATTGAGACTTATTCCTGTTCCTAATTTTATCCTCCTATTTCTGTTGATTATATCTTTTATTTTTGTGTGAAACTCACTTTTCCTGGGGACATAGCTACCTGTTCTGCCTATTTTATTAAAAAATATTGTACTCACTATGTGCGGGACATTTGTCCTTCAAATAAAATTGGTGAAATGAAGCAATTCTCCTCAAAAGATATATTATGTAGAAGGAGTGAGTGCTCATAGGTATGCATTAAAGAAATCAGGAATCTTACCTATGCAGTTGTCTTCTCAATGGAGGAAATGAATACTGGTTTTCTATCTAAAAGGATGGAAACAGATGTATTTAATGTTTGGTCACTTTTGCTATCTGTAGAGACAAACATCACCCAAATGCCCCAAAATGTTATCCCAGACTCTTGCTCCTTAAACTTTTATTTTACCTTTGTTTCTCAATCAATAAAGCCCATCTTTATGGGCAATGTCACATGTGCTTTATAGCCCAAATGACCTATAAACTACATGGATAACCAAGACCATGCCACATACTTCCCTAGGACCTAAAGCTAATGCATGTATCCTATATTTAGAAACCGTTTTCTTGGCAAACATGGCAACTAGATTTTTAGTCTGAATGCAGTTACATCTACTTGTGCATTGTCAGTTGTATTACACCAGGAAACTTTTTTCAGCTTACTACTTTTAAATATGACTACAATAATCTGCCTGGTATCAGATGCTTAGAAGTTTGAATCTGTAGACTAAGTCAGATTGAACTGAGGTTTCCTTCTTGTTTCACATGGATCATTTCCTTTCCAGCCATGAAGCCTGAACCCCCCCCCCACCACACCCGAGGCCTCCTAGACATATATTTTCCAATGTTCATTGTATCAAAGAGATGAATACTCTATGTGGTGGTTTGAATAAAAATGGCCCTCAGAGGCCCATAGGAAGTGGCACTATTAAAAGGTGTTGCCTTTTTGGACTTGGTGTAGCCATGTTGGAGGAAATATGTCACTGGGGTTTGGTGTTGAGGTTTAAGTTGCTCAAGCCATGTCCAGTGTCACTTTCTCTTCCTGCTGTCTGCCAATCCAGATGCAAAACTCTCGATTACCTCTGCAGCACCACGTCATGTGGTGGAAGTTTTGATTATGTTATGTAAATATGTTCTCTTTTTGTTGCCAAGTGTGGGATGTAAACCTGCTTTTAACAACCTCAGGGAGGAAGTGTGATATTTATCAGCTGGGAACTGACTCACTCAGGGGTGCATGGTATTTGCCAGCTGCAAAACATCGTGGTGCAGATTCTGGAAGGATATAAAAAGGAGAGAGTGTGTATTTGCTTCTTTTCCTTCTGAGATACTCCTAGAGAGAAATGCTCTAGAGCTGCTGGTGGTTAGTTCCACTGTTTCTGATTTGTCCCAATGTTGCTGTAGCTGTTTGCTATTTATCTTGACTTTGCTATTTATCTTGGGGGGGGAATGCAATCACCCCCAAGGATTGAGTCTGAAAAGGTCTACCTCTTTTGTCCCTACTTATTTCCCTCCTACTTAGGGTAGGTGGGTTGAAAGAAAGGTAAAGGCATGAAAGAACTCCAAATAAATTATTTTTTTTAATCAAAGCCTACAAAGTCTGCCTGCAGGCTGTCATGCTTCCCACCATTACAATAATGGACTAAACCTCTGAAATGTAAGCAAACACCAATAAAATATTTTTCTTTATAAGAGTTAGCATTGTCATGGTGACCCTTCACAGGTATAGAGACACTAAAAAGGACACTTAGGTAGCATTAGAGAGTAGTTAATACAGAGATAATTTTGAAAGATAAACGAAATATGAAGAAAATAACAAAAGGCTAAGGTATGGTGTCCTGGATAGAATAGTCAGAGGAGGTTTTGCAGAAGGTATGATATTTAAGCAGACAAAAATGAGTAGGAAAGCTGAAGGAAAATTAATCTACTGAGAATTTTAAAGCACACAGAGAGATGTCCTTCAGAGAATAAAACGATAGTATAACTAGAAAAGAAAAGTCAGAAAACAGAAGTTATCGAGATACATTGTACAGTGTGACTGTAGGGGGGAGGTCACTGGAGAATTTTAAAGAAGGTAAGTAGTATTATCTGGGCTCATTCTTTAGAAGGAGCAATCTTACTGTCATCTGTTGAGGCCTGGATGCAGAAGTGAGTCTCAGGAAGGGTCTTTGAGACTAGTTAGCAATCTAAATCAGTATTCTAGATAATGGGAAATGATAGCATGCATTATTATAGGATTATTTACAATAATATACATTGAACATGTAATATTACATTTTGGAGATACATCTACAACTGGTTAATGTACCAAGGAAATTATTATGTAAATAATCTGTAAGGTGTACTTCAGAAATAGTGATCTATAAACCTGTTAAATAAAAGAGCCACATCTTTTATAGATGTTCAGGATAAGAGTCTTAATAGGAGTCATTTGTGTTTGTAGATCAATGGCAATCCTGGTTTATTCTGTGATTATTTGATATCTGTAAACATTAATTTTCCATACTACCCCAACAAGAGAAGAAACACACTCTAATCTTTTACAGTTAGCTAATGGTGATTTGCCTTCTTCGACTATGGGTAACCGTGGCTTTTAGCATCATCCATTATCTGAAGTGGAGAATAAGATTAAAATACAACCATTGTAGGATTGTTACGAGGATAAATACCCTATCTTACTCAATTACTATCTCTTCCCCATTATCTGTACTGTGGGCTGGCATAGTTAGTATAAAAAACACAAACCCCTGTTATTAAAACTCAGAATTTTATGCTTTAAATTCCAAACATACGATCTGACCTACAACAGAGTTTCTTGGATAATTATTTAAAATTATAAGAGATACACTTTCAGACAGTAGTGTAATTTTATATTTTCAGAGTATTTTTCTGTAATCAGTATCTTAGTTCAAATGACTGACTCTAATAACAGTTTATAAAATTAGTAAGTAATAAAGAAGACCCATTTGTGAAGGTAGTATTTTGTTGTTCATAGGAAATATATTTTCTCATAGTAATGTATTATTAGGATACATACAAAGTAATTAATTTATGCTTGAGATAGTAGAGCATATTGAAATGAATATGTTTCAATGTATTACATATCTTATTTTGTCATAGAAGCAATTCCTCTTCAGGATTTTTTAACCTGGTATCAAAGTTTTTTTGGGTTCCTTTATCATTTGGAATAGTAAAACTTTCACATTCATTTCTCCTAGAAGGATGTACTATAATGTTTTAAATAATTTTATATGAATGTCACCTTTAATTACAAACATCATTATGTCATGTCAAAAGTGTTGGACTAACCTGGGAAATTCCAAGTTCCAATAACATTCATATCAGGTACCAGTCTCTATAGCTATTTATGAGTTGTTAATATCCTTTCAGGTTTATAACAGGATGAATTCACACCAGAGTTAATAAACTTTAAATTTGCTTAATGGCATTGTTATCCAGAGACACAGAGGTTAAGATTCTAATTTCTTATTCTATTTTATCAAGAAGAAGTACATAGTGAAGTAGGGCCATGTTTGAAAGTGGCCATTTTATTCTTTAAATAAAATATATTGTTTCAGAGAAAATATTTAATTAGAGCATATTTACATATTTCTTCGCTTTTTATGTCTATTCTGCCTGCATGCAAAATATTCATGTCTGGTGCCTGCAGAAGCCAAGAGAGAATATTGTATCTCCTGAAACTCTTAACTGTAGCCCCTGGTAAATAAAAGTGAAAAAGAATATCACATAGTTCCAACATACAATGGCACAGGATTATTACAGTTACAAAAGGGAGCATAGTGAGTGACTACTGGACACAAACTAGCAGTGCAAACTCCAAACTCTGTATCTCAATGTCTACTGTCAAAGTGCTCTTCAGATTCCAATTCCTTTTACCTTTGTTGACCAAAACTAAGTTTCTTTCTTAAGCTTGTTCCATGCATATTTGCAGCTTTCTTTGCTAGGTATCTCCAACATCTTGGAGTTTCCAGTAAAATCCAGGCTTCGGGAGGTTCCAAGATGGCATCAACCAGTATGCACCATATCTGACCTACTGCGAAGAGACCAGGGACTTGAATGGAGCCACAGACTGCTGGATCTTGAGAACTGTAGGTGAGTGGAGTCCCAAGTTCTGTTGATCACTGTTGGGCCTAACCCCAGGACAAGCAACAGCGCAGAGGGGCTAAACGCACTCCCCAGACTCTGGAAAGGAATCCACATGTGAGTTGCAGCCGGCATATAAAACACAAGTCTGGAAAGGTGGTTTTAAAGAGCCCCTGGCCTGAGAAGTCTCAGGGAATAGGGTAAAACTACCGTTGGATCCCTCCATTCACACCATGCCAAACTGCGGAGGATGCCTGCCCAAGCCAAATGGAAACACAGGTGGCAGGGCCCACCAAAAACAATTAGAGTGTGCATGCAGCTCGCGGCGTACTGGGCCCAATCTAAAGTCAGGGACAACAGTCTGAGCCTGCCAACAGGGGCAGTAACACCCCAGCTTGTACTGCCCCAACAGGCCCAGCAAGACCTCCAATGCTATTGGGAGACATGGGTCATACCTGCAGTGTCTTATTGCTGACCTAGAGGGACCTCTGAGTGTCCCGGCTTACAAGGGTGCAGAAAGTGCTGGTACCTTGGATCCTACCAGCGGCATGAATCCAAATAGTTTCTGGCCCACCTTGCACTCATCCCACAATCTACAACAGACAGAACCTACCTGTGTCTGCTCCCACAGGCCCAGCAGGATCTCCCATGCTAACGAGAGACATGGGTCATGTCTTATTGCTGACCTAGAGGGATCTCTGAGTGTCCTGGCTTACAAGGGCACGGAAAGTGCTGGCACCTTAGATCCTGCCAGCGGCCTGAATCCATATTGTTTCTGGCCTGCCATACACTGATCCTGCACTCTACAACAGACAGAACCTAGCTGGGTCATCTCCTGCAGGCCGACAGGACCTCCCAGACTATCAGGAGATATGGGTTGTACCTGCAGTGTCTAATTGCTGACCTAGAGGGATCTCTGAGAGTCCTGGCTTACAAGGGCAGTAAAAGTGCTGACACCATGGATCCCACCAGCGGCCTGAATCCATATTGTCTCTCGCCCACTGTGCACTGATCCCACATGCTACAACAGACAGAACCTAGCTAGGTCAGCTCCCGCAGGCCCGGTAGGATCTGTCACGCTATGGGGAGACGTGGGTCATTTCAGTAGTGTATAATTGCTGACCTAGAGGGATCTCTGAGTGTCCCGGCTAACAATGGCACGGAAAGTGCTGGCACCTTGGATCCAAACAGCAGCCTGAATCCATATTACCTCTGGACCACCGTGCACTGATCCTGCACTCTACAACAGACAGAACCTAGCTATGTCAGCTCCCACAGGCCCAACATGAAATCCCACGCTATCAGGAGATGTGGGTCCTTCCTGCAGTGTCTATTTGCTGACCTAGAGGGATCTCTGAGTGTCTCAGCTTACAAGGGTATATAAAATACTGGCACCTTTGATTCTGCCAGTGGTCTGAATTCGTATTGTCTATGGTTTGCCATGCACTGTTCCTGGACTCTACAACAGACAGAACCTTGCTGGATAAGCAGGCCTGGCTGGATCTCCCACACTATCGGGAGACAGGTGTTTTGCCTGCAGTGTCTAATTGCTGATCTAGAGGGATCTCTGAGTGTCTCAGCTCGCAAGGGCATGGAAAGTGATGGCACCTTGGATCCCACCAGCAGCATGAATCCGTATAGTCTCTGGCCTGCTATGCACTAATTCTGCACTCTACAACAGACAGAACCTAGCTGGGTCAGCAAGCAGGGCAGGATCTCCCATGCTATCGGGAGTCGTGGGTCTTTCCTGCAGTGTCTAATTGCTAACTGAGAGGGATCTCTGAGTGTCCTAGCTAAAAATGGTGCAGAAAGTGCTGGCACCTTGGATCCTGCCAGCGGCCTGAATCCATATTGTTTCTGGCCTGCCATACACTGATCCTGCACTCTACAACAGACAGAACCCATCTAGGTCAGTTCCTGCCAGCCTGACATGATATCCCATGCTATCAGGAGACGTGGGTCATTTCTGCACTGTCTATTTGCTAATCTAGAGGGATCTCTGTGAGTCCCGGCTTACAAGAGGGTTTAAACTGCTGGCACCTTGCATCCCACCAGTGGCCTGAATCCGTATTGTCTCTGGCCCGAGTGCACTGATCCTGCACTCTACAACAGACAGAACCTAGCTGGGTCAGCAGGCCCAGCAGGATCTCCAATGCTATCAGGAGATATGGGTTGTACCTGCAGTGCCTAATTGCTGATCTAGAGGGATCTCTGAGCATCCTAGCACAAGGTCATGGAATGTGCTGGATCCTTAGATCCCATCAGCGGCCTGAATGTGCATTGTCTCTGGCCTGCCAAGCACTGATCCTGCACTCTACAACAGACAGAACCTACCTGGGTCAGCTCTCGCATGCCCAGCAGGATCTCCTACTCTATGGGGAGACGTGGGTCAGTCCTGCAGTGTTTAATTGCTGACCTAGTGGGATCTCTGAGTGTCCCGGCTAACAATGGCATGGAAAGTGCTGGCACCTTGGATCCCAACGGCAGCCTGAATCCGAATTACCACTGGACCACCATGCACTGATCCTGCACTCTACAACAGACAGAAGCTAGCTAGGTCAGCTCCCTCAGAACCGACAGGATCTCCCATGCTATCAGGAGATGTTGGTCTTTTCTGCATTGTCTATTTGCTGACCTAGCAGGATCTCTGAGCGTCTAGGCTTACAAGGGTGTGTAAAGTGCTGGCAATTTGGATTCCGCCAGCAGTCTGAATCCGTATTGTCTCTGGCCCGCTGTGCACTGTTTCTGGACTCTACAACAGACAGAACCTAGCTGGGTCAGCAGGCCCGGCAGGATCTCCCACACTATCAGAAGACGTGTGTTGTACCTGCAGTGTCTAATTGCCGACATAGAGTGATCTCTGAGCGTCCCAGCTTACAAGGGCATAGAAAGTGCTGGCACATTGGATCCTGCCAACGGCCTGAATCTGTGTTGTCGCTGGTCCTCCAAGCACTGATCCTGCACTCTACAACAGACAAAACCTACCTGGGTCAGCTCCTGCAGACCGACAGGATCTCCCACGCTATCGGGAGATGTGGCGTGTGCCTGCAGTGTCTAATTGGTGACCAGAGGGATCTTTGAGCATCCTGGCTTACAAGCGCGCAGAAAATGCTGCCACCCTCATTCCCACCAGTGGTACGAATCCGTATTGTCTCTGGCCCGTAGTGCACTGATCCTGCACTGTACAAAAAACAGAACCTAGCTGGGTCAGCAGGCCCAGAAGGATCTCCCAAGCTATCGGAACAAGTGGGTACTGTCGCAGTGTCTAATTGTTGACCTAGAGGGATCTCTGAATGTCACGGCTAATAAGGGTGCTAAAAGTGCTGGCATTTTGGATCCTGCCAGTGGCATGAATCCCTATTGTGTCTGGGCCGCCATGCAATGATCCTACACCCTACAACAGACAGAACCTAGCTGGGTCAGCTCCCGCATGCATGGCAGGATCTCCCACGCTATCAGGAGACGTGGTTTGTGCCTCCAGTGGCTAACTTCTGACCTAGAGGGATCTGTGAGTGTCCCTGCTTACAAGGGCACAGAAAGTGCTGGCATGTTGGACCCTGCCAGCGGCCTGAATCCGTATTGCCTCTAGCCCGCCGTGCACTGATCCTGCACTGTACAACAGACAGAACCTAGCTGGATCAGCTCTCGCAGGCTTGGAAGGATCTCCCATGCTATCGGGAGATGTCAGTTGTGCCTGTAGTGTCTAATTGCTGACCTAGAGGGATATCTGAGCGTCCCAGCTTACAAGGGTGTGAAATGTGCTCAAACCTTCGATACCGCCAGCGGCTTCAATCCATATTGTCTCTGGCCTGCCATGCACTGAAATTTGCATTCTACAACAGATAAAACCTAGCTGAGAAAGCTCCTGCAGGCCCGGGAGGGTCTCCCAGGCTATTGGGAGATGTGAGTCATGCCTGCAGTGTCAAATTGCTGACCTAGAGGAATCTCTGAGAGTCCCAGCTTACAAAGTAGTGGAAAGTGCTGGCACCTTAGATCATGCCAGTGGCCTGAATATGTATTGTCTCAGGCTGGCCGTCCACTGATCCTGCACTCTAAAGCAAACAGAACCTAGATGGGTCAGGAGGCCTGGAAGGATCTCCAAGCTATTGGAACACATGGGTCATGTCGCAGTGTCTAATTGTTGACCTACAGGGATCTCTGAGTGTCCTGGATTATAAGGGCATGAAAAGTGCTGGCACCTTGGATTCCGCCAGCGGCATGAATCCCTATTGTCTCTGGCCCACCATGCACTGATCCTGTACTGTACAACAGACAGAACCCGCAGGCATGGCAGGATCTCCCACGCTATCAAGAGACATGGGTGGTGCCTGTAGTGTCTAACTGTTGAACTAGAGGGATCTCTGAGCATCCTGGCTTACAAGGACACGAAAAGTGCTGGCACCTTGGATCCCGCCAGCAACCTGAATCTGTATTGTCTCTGGTCTGCCATGCACTGACCCTGAACTCTACAACAGTCAGAAATTAACTTGGTCATCTCTTGCAGGTCCAGCAGGATCTCCAACGCCATTAAGAGATGTGGGTTTTGCCTGAATTGTCTAATTGCTGACCTAGAATTATCTCTGAGTGTCCCATCTTACAAGGGTGTGCAAAGTGTTGGCACTTTGGATTCCGCCAGCAGCCTGAATCCATATTGTCTCTCGCCCGTTGTGCACTGAACCTACATTCTACAACACAAAGAACCTACCTGAGTCAGCCGGCCCAGCAGGATCTCCCACCCTATCTATACAAGTGGGTGCTCACTGCAGTTTCTAATTGCTGACCTAGAGGGATCTCTGAGCTTCCCTGATTACAGAGGAGCAGAAAGTGCTGACACCTTATATCATGCCAGCGGTCTGAATCCGTATTGTCACTGGCCTGCTGTGCACTGATCCTGCACTCTACAACAGATAGAACCCAGCTGGGTGAGATCCCGCATGTCGGGCAGGATCTCTCAAGCTATCAGGAGTCGTGGGTCATACCTTCAGTGTCTAATTGCTGACATTGAGGGATCTGTGAGTGTCCCAGCTTACAAGGGCATGGAAAGTGCTGGAACCTTGGATCGCTCCAGTGGCCTGAAGCGATATTGTCTCTGGCCCACCGTGCCCTGATCCTGGACTCTAAAACAGACAGAACCTAGCTGTGTCAGCTCTTGCAGGCCTATCAGTGTCTCCCATGCTATCAAGAGACTTGGATTGTGCTTGCAGTGTTTAATTGCTGAACTAGAGGCATCTCTGTGAGTCCCAGCTTACAACGGCATGGAAAGTTCTGGAATCTTGGATCCCACCAGCAGTCAGTATTCATGTTGTCTCTGGCCTGCCGTGCACTGATCCTGCATTCTACAACAGACAGAACAAACCGGGGTCAGCTGGTCTGGCAGGATCTCCCACACTATGAAGAGATGTGATCTTTCCTGCAATGTCTTATTGCTGACCTAGAGGGATCTTTGAGCATCCCAGCTTATAAGGGTGCAGAAAGTATTTGCACCTTAGGTTTCAACAGTGGCCTAAATCCGTATTGTCTGTGGCCCACCATGCACTGATCCTGCACTCTACAACAGACAGAACCTATCTGGGTCAGCTCTCTCAAGGCCAGCAGGATCTCCCATGCTATTGGACAATGTGTCTTATTCCAGCAGTGTCTAATTGCTGACCTAAAGGGATCTCTGAGCATCCTGGCATGCAATTTGCAGAAAGTGCTTGCATCTTGGATCCTGTCAGTGGCCTAAATCCGTTGTACAGCAATCCCAATGAAAACAACTCAGAGAATCCAAAAACAATCAATATACAAGGAAATGACCTCATGTCCTTAGTAAGGAAGATGATAATGGAAGAAACCAATAAAATCTGTAAACAGCTGAAGGAGGAGGCAAACAAGAGGGCTGAAGATTTTAAAAAGTCATATAAAGAGGCAGTTGAAGAATTTCAGAAAAACACAAATAACCAGATGAAAGAAATCATTAAACAGTTCAAGACCTGAAGATAAAAACGGAAGCTATGGTAAAGGAAAACACAGAAGAAAAACTTGATCAAGAGGCATCAGAAAAGAAAGCAAGCATCTCAGAGGTGACATTGTCTAACAAAATGCAAGAAATGGAAGAACGAATATCGGGACTTGAAGATACAATTATAGAACTCGAAACAACCATAACAGAAAATGCTAAATCTGAAAAGTTCCTGACATAGAACATACAAGAAATCAAGGACACCATGAAATGATGAAATCAGAATAATAGGTATTGAGGAAAGAGAGGACAACCAACTCCACAGCCCACAAAATATCTTAAAAAGAATCATAGAAAAAAGTTCTTCAATTTGAAGAAGGAGTTGCATATAAGCATACAAGAGGCTGACAGAACACCAAATAGAATAGACCAAAAAAAAAAAAAAATCTTCCCGCCACATAATGATAAAAACACAAAATATACAGAACAAGGAAAAATATTAAAAGCGGCAAGAGAAAAAGGCAGAGTAACATATGATGGCAAACCGATCATAATTACTCCCTACTTCTCAGCAGAAACCATGAAAGCCAGAAGAGCCTGGACAGATGTCTTACAAACCCAAAGAGAACACAGATGCCAGGCAAGATTACTATATCCTGGGAAACTATCAATAACCATTGACGGCGAAAACAAGATATTCCACGGCAAAAAACAAATTCAAGCAGTACCTAGCCACAAATTTGGTTTTACAGAAGTTACTAGAAGGAAAACTCCACCCAATATGGTCAAATTACAACCAAAACTACATAGGAAATAGATAACTACACCATCACAAAATCACAACCTCACAAAATCTCAACTCTAACAAACAGCAAAAATGAAGGGACTGACCAATCACTGGTCATTATTATCTCTCAACATCAATGGTCTCAATTCTCCAATAAAAAGACACAGACTACCTGAGAGGCTGCATAAACATGACCCAACATTCTTCTGCATTCAAGAAAGATATCTTAAACACAAGGACAGACATTGCCTCAGAGTAAAAGTTTGGAGAAAATATTTCAAGCAAATGGTCACAAGAAGCAAGCTGGGGTAGCCGTTCTAATATCTTATAAAACAGATTTTCAACCAAAATTAATCCAAAGGGATGAGGAAGGACACTTCATATTCATCAAAGGTGAAGTCAAACAAGAAGGCATCACGATTTTGAACATCTATGCTCCTAATATAAGGGCATCCACATTTGTAAAAGAGCTATTAACAAAGCTTAAACCACAAATTGATCCCTACACATTAATAGTGGGAGACTTCAACAACCCACTTTCACTGAAAAATAGGTCTTTGAATAAAATCTAAGCTGGGAAATAAATTCATTAACCAATGTCATGAATCAAATGGATCTAAAAGATATCCACAGAACTTTCCAACCAAACTCAAAGAATTATACTTTATTCTCAGCTCCCCATGGAACGTTTCCTAAAATTGATCCCATAGTAGGTCATAAAGCAAGCCTTAACAGATACAAGAAGATTGAAATAATACCTTGTATCCTGTCAGATCACCATGGTCAAAGGCTGGATTTCACAACAACAGAAATAACAAAAGGCTACTCACACATGGACACTAAACATCTTCCTACTTGTTGTTGTTGTTTTTTGTTTTTTATTTTTTTTATTTTTTATTTTTTATTAATTTATTCTTGTTACATCTCAATGTTTATCTCATCCCTTGTATCCTCCCATTCCTCCCCCCCCCCATTTTCCCATTACTCCCCTCCCCTGTGACTGTTCCTGAGGGGGCTAGTATGCAGATATAAGTGAGTATATACCATTTGAGTCTTTCTGCTTCTGGGTTAACTCACTCATTATGATCATTTCTAGCTCAATCCATTTATCCACAAATTATTCAATGGAAAAAGGATAGCATCTTCAACAAATGGTGCTGGTCTAACTGGAGGACTATGTGTAAAAAAAAAAAATGCAACTGGACCCATATTTGTCACCTTGCACAAAACTCAAATCCAAGTGGATTAAAGACCTCAACATAAAACCAGAGACACTAAGCCACTTAGAGGAAAAAGTGGGAAAGAGCCTGGAACATATTGGCACAAGAGACAACTTCCTGAACAGAACACCAACGGCCCAGGCCTTAATGACAACCATTAATAAATGGGACCTCATGAGGCTGAGAAGCTTCTGTAAGGCAGGAGACACTGTCAAGAGAACAAAGCGACAGCCTACAGACTGGGAAAAAATCTTCACCAGCCTTACATCTGACAAAGGTCTAATATCCAAAATATATAAAGAACTCAAGAAATTAAACACCACCAAACCGAATAACCCAATTGAGAAATGGGGCTTGGAACTAAACAGAGAATTCTCAACAGAGGAGTATCAAATGGCTGAGAAACACTTAAAGAAATGCTCAACCTCCTTAGTCATCAGGGAAATGCAAATCAAAACAACTCTGAGATTCCATCTTACACCCATCAGAATGGCTAAGATGAAAAACTCAAGCGACACCACATGCTGGCGAGGATGTGGGGAGAGAGGAACACTCCTTCATTGCTGGTGGGAATGCAAACTAGTACAGCCACTTTGGAAATCTATCTGGTGCTATCTCAGAAAAATGGGAATAGGGCTTCCTCAAGACCCAGCTATTCCACTCCTTGGAATATACCCAGAAGATGCTCCAGCACACAACAAGAAAATTTGCTCAACCATGTTCATAGCAGCCTTATTCATAATAGCCAGAACATGGAAACAGCCTAAGTGTCCCTCAGTAGAAGAGTGGATAAAGAAACTGTGGTACATTTACACTATGGAATACTACCCAGCTATTAAAAACATCTTCCTACTTAATGACATATAGATCATAGACGAAATAAAGGAAGAAATAAAAGACTTCCTGAAATTCATTGAAAATGAAGGAACAACATACCCAAATTTGTGGGACACATTGAAAGCAGCGCTAAGAGGAAAATACATAGCACTAAGTGCCTTTAAAAAGAAAATGGAAACATCTCAATAAACAACTTAACAACACATCTGGAAACCCTAGAAAAAAAATAAACAGAAAAATCCAAGAAGTGTAGACATCTGGAAATAATCAAACTCAGGGCTGAAATCAGTAAATTAGAAACAAAGAGAACAATTCAAAGAATCAACAAAACCAAGAGCTGGTTCTTTGAGAAAATTAACAAGGTAGACAAACTCTTAGCCAAACTACCGAAAAGACAGAGAAAAGCTATCCAAATCAACAAAATCAGAAATGAAAAGAGTGATATTACCATAGACACTGAAGAAATAAAAAGAATCATAAGAAGCTACTTTAAAGGCATTTGTGCCACAAAATTTGAAAATCTAAGCAAATGGAAAATATTCTTGACTGATCCCATTTGCCAAAATTGAATGCAGACCAGATAAACAAATTAAATAGTCCTATTTTGCCTATAGAAATAGAAGTAATCATTGATAGACTCCCAACCAAAAAAAGCCCAGTGCCAGATGGCTTCAGCACAGAATGCTACCAGTCCTTTAAAGAGGAGATAATACCAATTCTCTTCAAGCTATTCCAAAAGATAGAAATGGATGGAACATTACCAAATTCTTTCTATGAGGCCATAGTCACATTGATACATAAACCTCACAAAGACTCAACAAAAAAAATAATTTCAGAGTAATTTCTCTTATGAACACTGATGCTAAATGCTCACAAAACCAATACAGGACATATGAAAGACATCATTCACCATGTCCAGGTAGGCTTCATTCCAGGAATGCAGGGATGGTATAACATATAGAAATCTATCAATGTAATCCACCATATAAACAAACTGAAAGAGAAAAACCACATGATCATCTCCTTAGATGCAGAAAAAGCATTTAACAAAATCCAACACTCATTCATGTTCTGGAGAAATTGGGAATACAAGGCACATACCTAAACATAATAAAGGATATATACAGCAAGCCAATAGCCAACATTAAATTAAATGGAGAGATACTCAAGGAAATCCCTCTAAAATCAGAGATAAGACAAGGCTGCCCACTTTGCCCTACCTCTTCAATATAGTTCTTTAAGTACTAGCCAGAGAAATAAGAAATTAAAAGGAGATCAAGGGGATCAAAATGGGAAAGGAAGAAGTCAACTTATGCCGATTTGCAGATGATATGATAGTGTATATAAGTGACCCCCAAAATTCCACCAGAGAACTCCTACAACTGATAAACAACCTCAGCAAATTGGCTGGATAAAAAATTAATTCAAAAAAGTCAGTAGCTTTCTTACATACAAATGACAAACAGGCAGAGGAAGAAATTAGGAAAACTACACCCTTCACGATAGCCACAAGCAATATAAAATATCTAGGAGTAAGTCTAACCAAGCAAGTTAAGGATTTATTTGAAAATAACTTTAAATCTCTGAAGAAAGAGAATGAAGATGACATCATAAGATGACATCATAAGATGGAGGGACCTACCTTTTTCATGGATCAGGAGAATTAACATAGTAAAAATGTCCCCCTCAGTCACAGACATAGGGGAAGGGAGTAGGGGGGAAGCAGAAGGCAGGGAGGAATGCGAGAATACAAGGGATGGGCTAACAATTGAGATGTAATATGAATAAATTAATAAAATAAAAAAATTCAGGCTTCATCTTCAGAAATTTCCAGAATGGTCTCTCTCAGTATCCACGCAGAGATGTGGTTCCACTTCTTGTGCCACATGGTGCGTCCACCTGCTGTAGTTCAGCATCAGGCAGCCCAAACCCACAGGCAGACAGATGCAAGCTCTGAAGTTGCATCCCCTGTGGTCAGCATAAGGTATTAGTTGAGCTGGCCCCAGTGACTGCAAACACAAATTTGCCAATGCTGTCTCATCACTGGGCATCCAGCTGTGGTTTCCCCCAGAATAGACTAGGATGGTCATGATAGTGAGAGGAATCAAGCAAGCTTTTCTAGTGATTTAGGG